>NC_083448.1:7556610-7781610 GCF_020745735.1 Hemiscyllium ocellatum | reverse complement strand
TCTGATATGACTACCAGAACACTCCAACCCCTTGGCATCATGGAGGTCACAAACATCCCACCACACTGACCCAGCTTCTGGTCAACCTGAAGGACTCTGTACCAATAACCAGCAGAACGAGCGTCATATACAAAATACCCTGCAAGGACTGTAACAAACACCACATGGGGCAGACTGGCAGGAAACCAACCATCAGGATACACAAACACCCCAACTATCCACCAAAAGACGTGACCCTCTCTCACTCGTATCCTTACATACAAACGAAGAAGGACACCACTTCGACTGGGACAACACATCCATCCTGGGACAGGCTAAACAAAGGCAATTTCGAACCGGAACTCCATCAACAAACACATCGATCTAGACCCCATTTACCCAACCTCTCAGAAACAGAACTGGAAATGATGGCACTCACCATAACAGACCAAGACCCATAAATAGAAAGCGGGACTGAACACCAGCGCTTCACCAGAGGCTCACCGACGATGTTATCTAGCATGGTGACGAAACATCTGAAAACAAGTCTTCCCGCTCAGCGAGCAAACTGACGAGCTGTAAAGCCTAAGTTTGTGTCTTTGGGGAGCAGTGTTGTGGCATGGTGCTGATTGGTTGTGACTCTGGCTGGTCCCTCCATCTTGGATTTGAGTAGTTCTGTTGCAGGGTTGACTGTGGCCTTGCAGAATTGTCCAATCTGGGCATGCCCAGGAGTGCGGAAGGAAGATGGAGTGGAGTTCGAGGCGTTTGCTGGCATTGTTGTCAATGTGGCGAAGGGAAAGCGTTTTCAAATGAACAGCACTGTTAAATTCTCGAAGCACTTTTAAACGTGCACTGGCTCACACACTGTCTCTCAGCGTTGTTTCATAATTCACCTCTTTTCCTCATCAACCGCTTCAGAGTTGTCATTAAACACGTCTGGGATGTGAAACTGGGCCTCTCAGTCCACAGGGACAGTACAACTGTACCACAAGAGGGCCCTCAAATCATGGCCGTAACTTGGATAAATTAAACTTCAAAAAAAAATTCACCACTTTTTCTACTCAACCTGTTGTCACACACCTCTGGGGTCAGTGGGACTTGAACCAGAGACAGGGACACTGCTCCTGTACCTGTAATTTGGATGGTTGTCCCCTCCTACATAGAAAGCAGCTCTGCATCTCCTGCTCACATTTCACTCTTAGAATCACTTCCGATGTGGAAGCACTGCCAACAATCCTGCAATTCAACTTTCTCCTTTTTGCCGTGCCTCTGAGTGAGCCATTCCTCACTGTGCCCTCATGGTCAATTTGTTCTGTGCCCAGGCATTCAGAAATATCTGGTACTCGCATGTCTGAGGTACGTGATCACAGTCAAACATTTCATTGAAGGTGAAGCAATGTTTACTCGTAGCAAGAGTTTAACCCAGTTCACCCGCACAACTGCCTAACTGCGTAAAATTGCCTCGGTTGTTCTGTGAGATTAAATCGAGGGATTGGACCAGCTGCCTGAGGAAAATAGCTTGACTTTTTTTTTCCCAGCTGGATTCTGCTCCTGAAACTATTTGGAAGCAACCCCCAATTCTAGTTGGTTCATGTATTTCTAGCCCTAAAATGGACCAACAGTGTAGATGGTTTAAACAGGGCTGTCAATCAGCAGTTTTGTGTCACATGGGAATAAGAGGCAGAGGAAGGAGGTTGGAACCTGAGACCATTAATGAAGGGCAGTTCACACTGATGCTAAATTTGGTGCACAAGCTGACTGTCAAGGGTCACCGGTGTTTCTGGTAGGAAGGGAGGTGAGACCACAGAAGCCATGTTTTGCAGCTGCTGGAGGTCTGAAATCAGAACTGCAAACTCTGGGAATGCTCAGGTGAGGTCTGTTGCTTCACCCCTCCTCCCCTCAAGGATAGGTCATTGACTCAGGAAGTTAACCACGCCCCTCTCTCTCTCTCTCTCTCTCTGTCTCTCTGCAGATGCTGTCAAACTTGCTGAGTATTTCCAGAATTATTCCCAGTTTCCTCTTGGCGTCAGGTTAGAACCCGATGATGAATTTGAATCGCATGTCTGTTGCAACTGCAGTGTTGGTATAAAGATAATTTATTGTGCAGTGGCTGTGCTCAGACTGTGAATAAGGCTGGCTTGGAACAACGGCTTGTCCAAGATGTGTGTTTTGCAGCCTGACTGAGTAATGTAAAAGTTCTTTTGCTATCACTGAGGTTTTGAGAGAGAGCGAGTGTGTGTGTGTGTGTGTGTGTAATCATAGGGTTGTGGTGGGGTGGGTGATGATATGTCAGTCCAGTTTGACCTGTCCCATTAGTGATTAGCTCGCAGTTTGAGAGTGTGTCCTTGCCTCCTTTATTCTGAGGTCTTATGTGATGTGGCGAACCTGGTTAATTCAAAATAAAAGTTTAATTTGTCCGAGTTATGGCAAGGATTTGGGAGCCCTCCTGTGGAACTCTGTCCCTCTCCATGGACCGGGAGGCTCAGTTTCGAATCCCACTAATCCCAGAAGTTGGGTCACCTGTCCAGTGGGGAACATCCAAATGCTGTTGCTGAAATGACTGTGCATGTGACGGAGGAGGGTGGTCCCACTTGGTGGGTGGGTTGCTGAAGCACCATCACATTGTTCCTGAAAAGCCAGCTGACGGTGAGAGACTCCCTGATAAAATGGGCCATTTATTGAGCATGCCTTGCATTTTGCTGTGTGTGATATTTCCTGACCCTTTTCCTCAGTGGTAATGATGACTTGGTTTCGAAAGCATTTTATGGCCAGTGAATCAATCAATCCGAGACGTGGTTGGAGGGTTTGAGCTACAGGGAGAGGCTGAACAGGCCGGGGCTGTTTTCCCTGGAGTGTCGGAGGCTGAGGGGTGACCTTAGAGAGGTTTACAAAATCATGAGGGGCATGGATGGGGTAAATAGACAAAGTCTTTTCCCTGGAGTGGGGGAGTCCAGAACTCGAGGGCATAGGTTTAGGGTGAGAGGGGAAAGATATTAAAGGGACCTAAGGGGCAACATTTTCACACAGAGGGTGGTGCATGTATGGAATGAGCTGCCAGAGGATGTGGTGGAGGTTGGTACAATTGCAACATTTAAGAGGCATTTGGATGGGTATATGAATAGGAAGGGTTTGGAGGGAGATGGGCCGGGTGATGGCAGGTGGGAATAGATTGGGTTGGGATATCTGGGTCAGCATGGACGGGTTGGACCAAAGGGTCTGCTTCCGTGCTGTACATCTCTATGACTCTCTCTGCGGCCATCTCATGTGAACATCTCACAGAGTGTGGTGGAGGCCGTGTTTAGTGAGTGCTACATTGCTGGAGTTACTGGCTTCCAAACGAGACACAGAAATTGAGACTGTCTCAAACAGACATAGAGAGTCATAGAGATGTACAGCATGGAAACAGACCCTTTGGTCCAACCCGTCCATGCCGACCAGGTATCATGGCCTTACTCTCCCCACCATTGTGCGTCCTCAGCAAGTAGGCAAGTCCTTGACACATCATATCAAGAAACTGTGACCCAACTATTGTGCACCAAGGTGAGATATTATCGCTCAGTGCAATAGGAATGAAGTTTCGTGCGCACTGTCCTTGAAGGCAGCTCCTTCGCACACTTTCTGTAACTCGCTAATCTCTGCCAACAACCAATAACCTTCAGTTTTGTAACCATCCAACACTGACATTGTTTTCCTTCCCTGAAATTTCCCGTTCCTCTGCTTTTGCCCCACTCCCTTTGATTCTTTTTGGCCCAAGGCCCGATATCCAATTCCTGACTGAAGACGGTGAATGTTGGGACCTCCCCTACCTTCTGTAGCAGAGGGCTCCACCAGCTCACCAGGACTTGGTGAAGACCTTCCTCTTTGTGTCAGTCCCATGTCGTTAGACTGTGACTGCCTGGTTCCAGACTCTCCACTCATCAGGAACTTCCATCCTGCAAACACCCCGTCTCATCCCTGTTGGAATTTGACAGGTTTCTCTGAGATCCCCATCCCCCCCTTCCTCATTGTTCTCAACACCCAGTGAATATTATCCTCATCTGATCCAGTCTCTCTCCATCCCAGGAATCCGTCTGGGAAAGCCATCGCTGCCCTCCCTCCAACACCAGAACATCCATCCTCAGACAAGGAGACCCCCAAACCACGCAGGCCCACAATGCCCCAGGGTGTGGTCCCTCTCTGTCCATCCCTGCTCCTTCAGTCCAATCCTCTCGCCACGGAGGACCCACCATCCCATTGGCCTTTCTCACCACCCGCCACTCCTGCAAAGCTGTCTCTCAGCCAGTGGTGGTGGGGGAAGGGACACCCAGGTCTCCCTGCAGCTCCCATTTCCCCACTCAGGTCATAATCTGCCCTTGTTCCTGCAACCAAAGTGGATAAGCTCACATTGGTGAGAAAGTGAGGACTGCAGATGCTGGAGATCAGAGCTGAAAATGTGTTGCAGGTCAGGCAGCATCCAAGGAGCAGGAGAATCGACATTTCGGGCATGAGCCTGAAATTCCTGAGCCCTTTGCTGAAGAAGGGCTCATGCCCGAAACGTAGGAGCCGACACTGATGCACAGTAAACTGCATCTGCCACACATTTGCCCACTGGTCTGTCCAAATCTCACTGCAACATCTCTGCATCCTCCTCACAACTCACCCTCTCCCCCCAGCGTGGTGTTGTCTTCATTAATTCCCTCACCGAAATAGTTTAGGTACATTCGAAAGAGCAGGGGGCCAGGCATTGATCCCTGCAGGACCTCCCTCGTCACTACCTGCCACTCAGAAAAAGGCCCCTTTATTCCTTCGAATTTTTTTCCCTGTCTGCTAACTGTCCAGATTAGTAAACTGCCCATTTTGTTGAAATTCCTCTTATTGCTGCGCCTTTGTGTGTGCGCTCCTGGTATAGCTGACCCAGTGAAATTGCCATCAGCGTTATTGTCCTCAATCACTGCACTTCCCTCAAACTCGGGATAGACATGTTCAAGATGGCTCCATCCTTTTTGCTCATTTCCTCAGCAGCTTGTGAGCCAGCACTCGCTGTCTGCAGAACTTTGTCACTCATTCCCCTTTGTTTCGACACACACGAGGGTTATCCTCCCCTGTTTATTCAAATCTCTGCACGTATCATGTTGCTTTTTCAGCTCCTCACTCTTTCTCTAACTCCTGCATCCAGAGTCTGCCTTTCAGCTTGCCTTCCGGTCCTAACTGTCCACTCGCTCCTTCCTTCCATCCTTTCCAACATGGCCGCCCTTTCCCTAAGTTGTCGAGAGGGTGTTGCTGGGAAAGCGCAGCAGGGTCAGGCAACTTCCCGAGGGAGCTGGAGAATTGATGTCTCGGGCCAGAGCCCTTCATCAGGAATGATGATTCCCGATGAAGGGCTCCAACCCGAAACGTCGGTTCTCCTGCTCCTCGAATGCCGCCTGACCTGCTGCGCTTTCCCAGCAACACCCTCTCCACTCTGATCTCCAGCATCTGCAGACCGCACCGTCTCCCAGTTGATTTCCCTCGTTGTGGCTGTTGATCTGTTTATCCTTTTAAAAGGCAATGATGTTTGTCCCTTTTTCCCCTGACAGACTCTTCCCTCTCCTTTCCCATCTCTCCATGCTGTTGCTTACCTGGTCTGTTCAGGCTTTTGCGTTGTCCATCGCTTATTTTGTTTCGGCCTCTCTAAGTTCCACTGTTTTCTGGAGCTGCCCCCTGAGATCCTCAGGTGGAGTCATGTTCCTGTTTTCACAAGATAAACATCTCAGTGTGTTGACTTCCAGTTGCACACTCTTTCTCTTTGTGTGAGAGACAAATTGAAATATTCCTTTTTTTTGTCAGTAATCAATAGTTTAAAGTTATGAGTTCATTGGGTGTGGGTGTCACTGGCTGGGCCCTGCATTTATTGCCCTGTTCCCCCCCTTACTGCCCCCTTGAGAAGGTGGGGGGGTGAGCTGCCTTCCTGAACCGCTGCGGTCCTGTGTGGTGTAGGGACCCCCCACACACAACACACCCTGAGGGAGGGAGTCCCAGGATTCTGACCCAGCGACCGATAGATTTCCGAGTTGCGGACGATGAGGATCTCAGAAGGAAACTTGCAGGGGTGGTGGTGTTCCCATGGACCTGCTGCCCCTTGTCCTCCAAGATGGAAGTGGCCGTGCGGTTTGGAAGGTGCTGTCTGAGGAGCCTGGGGGAGTTGCTGTAGATGGTACCCACTGCTGTTGCTGAGCGTCAGGGGGGGTGGAGGGAGTGTGGGTTTGTGGGTGTGGGGACAATCGAGCGGGGGCTGCTGCTTTGTCCCTGGATGGTGTCGAGCTTCTCGAGTGTTGTTGGAGCTGTCCCCCCATCCAGGGCAAGTGGGGAGTATTCCCTCACACACCCTCCTGACTTGGGCCTTGTCGATGGTGGGGACAGGTTAAAGGGTTACTCAGATAGAATGCCTTGGTTCTGAGCTGCTCACCTTATATGGGCGGTTCCTACAGGAAAGTTTGTGGGATTTGCTCATTCCCAGGATGTTAGCTGGAGGATTTAGCACTCATAATACTGTACAGTGTCATGAGGCAGTGATTAGATTCTTTGTCTTTGAATGCCACTTGTGTGGTGTCAACGCTATTTGCTACTTATCAGGTGAAACGTGGATCACTAAGAGAGCTCAGTTGTTTATTTATCTCATGGCTATGTGTGGGACATTCCTATCTCCCACGTGTGGACTGCTGTGTTTCTGAAAGACCATTGGGGGCGAATCAGTCATGTTCAATATTGGAGACCATTCATCCTGTCAAACTGTGCTGCCTCTTTGACAGAGTGACCCGATGTATCCCACACCCCTTTCCTTTCCCCGTCAGCCCAGGGTTTCCCTGGAAGAAGTTATCCACGTTTTCTTTGGTTGTTGGAATTGAGTCAGCTTCCAGCCACCCATTCAGGGCGGCGTTCCCAGACCACCGGAACCTGTGTACTTTCAAAGGAAGCTTTCCTTTTCGCCATTTCTATTTCTCACCTCCCACCCCCAACCCCACCCTTCAATCACCTCTCCCCTCTTCCTTTGTTATAAATCTATTCCATTCTCATCCATATGCCTATCCAATCACCATTTAAGTGTTCTGAAACTTGGCGAGTCTCCTACTGGTGCAGGCAGTGCGTTCCACACTCCTTCTACTCTCTGAGTAAACGAGCTACCTCTGATATCTGTCCGATATCTATCACCCCTCAATTCAAAACTATGCCCCCTTATGCTAGTCATCACCATCTGAGGGAAAAAGGTCTCACTGTCTACCCTACCCTCTGATTATCTGATATGTCTCAATTAAGTCACCTCTCAACCTTCTTCTCTCTAACGAAAACAGCCTCAAGTCCCTCAGCCTTTCCTCATAAGACCTTCCCTCCATACCAGGCAACATCCTAGTAAATCTCCTCTACACCCTTTGCAAAGCTTCCACATCCTTCCTATATTGCGGTGACCAGAACTGTACTGAATACTCCAAGTGTGGCCACACCAGAGTTTCATACAGCTGCAGCATGACCTTGTGGTTCTGAAACTTGATCCCTCTACCAATAAAAACTAACACACCGTATGCCTTCTTAACAAACCTGTTAACCTGGGTGGCAACTTTCAGGGATTTATGTACCTGGACACCGATCTGATCATCTACTGCCAAGAATTTTACCATTAGCCCAGTACTCTGCAATCGTGTTAATCCTTCCAAAGTGAATGACCTCTCAGTTTCCAGCATTAAACTCCATTTGTCACCTCTCAGCCCAGATCTGCAGCTTATCCATGTCTCTGTAACCTACAACATCCTTCGTCATTATTCACAACTCTACCGACCTTGGTGTCATCTGCCAATTTACTAACCCATCCTTCTCGGCTCTCATCCAGGTCATTTATAAAAGTGACAAACAGCAGTGGACCCAAAACAGATCCTTGCAGTACCCCATTGACAACTGAACTCCTGGATGAACATTTCCCATCAACCACCACCCTCTGTCTTCTTTCAGCTCGCCAATTTCTGATCCAAACCACTAAACCATCCTCTATCCCATGCCTGTGTATTATGTGCAATAGCCTACCGTGGGGAACCTTATCAAACGCCCAACTGAAATCTGTATACACCACATCAATTGCTTTACCCTCATCCACCTGTTTAGTCACCATCTCAAAGAACTCAATAAGGTTCGTGAGGCACAACCTACCCTTCGCAAAACCGTGCTGACTATCCCTAATCAACTTAGTCCTTTCTAGGTGATTATAAATCCGACCTCTCATAACCTTTTCCAACATTTTAGCTCCAACCGAAGGCTCACTGGCCTATAATTTCCAGGGTTGTCCCAGCTCCCCTTCTTAAACAAGGGGACAACATTTGCTATCCTCCAGTCCTCTGGTATTATTCCTGTCGACAATGACAACATAAAGATCAAAGCCAAAGGCTGGGCAATCTCTTCCCTGGCGTCCCAGAGAATCCAAGGGTAAATCCCACCCAGCCCAGGCACTTATCTATTTTCACACTTTCCAGAATTGCTAACACTTCCTAGAATTGCTAACACTTCCTCATTGTGAACCTCAACCCTGTTTAGTCTCGTAGCCTGTATCTCAGTCATGATTCTGCACATCTTCATCACATCTTCTCTTCAAGTGCAGAGAGCAAACCCAGTGCCTACTGCCTGAAACCCCATGTGCTCGCTGCACTTTCCAATCAATCACTGACTTCATCATCGAATCCTGACAGGCCATTTGGCCCGACAAGTCCACACTGACCCTCTGAAGACGAACCCACCCGGACCCATTCCCCTATCCCATTAGTCTACACTTCCCCTGACTAATGCCCCTAACCTGCGCGTCCCTGAACTCTCTGGGCATTTTAACCTGGCCAGTTCACCCTGACCTTGCATATCTTTGGACTGTGGGCGGAAACCGGAGCAAATCCACCCAGACACGGAGGAGATTGTGCTAACTCCACACACAGACAGTCACCCGAGCCTGGGATCGAACCCAGCTCCTTGGCGCGGTTCGGCAGCAGTGCTAACCACTGAGCCACCGTGCTGGCCATTTGGACCAAATTCTGCATTCTCTCTCAGCCTGACAAGGGCAGTGCCCAAGCTGGGTATGCGCAATGGTCCATTCATTGGTTCAGTTTCCTTTTGAATGCTTCATCCGTCTCTGCAGGGTCAGAAGGCAACTGTGCCTTACACAAACACACAGAAGTGGCGGTGTCCGATGAGACCTCCATTTTAGGTCCAGCTGTCTGACAAGTGCCAGCGCTGGACAGATGGCGCAGTCACGTGAGCATTTCAGCAGTTGTCAGCTCTGAGACCAGACTGGGCCTTGAGACCCACCTCACACGCTGCACAACGTGCAGGTATCCCCAAAGCAGGACCTTCAAGGTGACCCAACCACACAGACAGAATCCACACGCTGCTGGTCCCGGCGTCCTACGTTATGTGCACGTCATCTGCTGCCAAGGCAGAAGAGATTGTGTGTCCTCTCACCCGTCACAGGCAGTCAGTTCCCTTCATGATGCCCACAGCTAATTACATGACATTAATAACCCTTTTACATAGAAAAATATAGAACATAGAAAAATACAGCGCAGTACAGGCCCTTCACCCCTCGATGTTGCACTGACCCTAGCCCACTTTCCTCCATATGCCTATCCAATGCCCGTTTAAATGCCCATAAAGAGGGAGAGTCCACCACTGTTATTGGCAGGGCATTCCATGAACTCACAACTCACTGAGTAAAGAATCTACCCCTAACATCTGTCCTATACCTACCTCCCCTTAATTTAAAGCTATGCCCCCTCGTAATAGCTGACTCCATACGTGGAAAAAGGTTCTCATGGTCAACCCTACCTAAACCCCTAATCATCTTGTACACCTCTATCAAGTCACCCCTAAACCTTCTTTTCTCCAATGAAAACAGCCCCAAGTGCCTCAGCCTTTCCTCATACGATCTTCCTACCATACCAGGCAACATCCTGGTAAACCTCCTCTGCACCCGTTCCAGTGCCTCCACATCCTTCCTATAGTATGGCCACCAAAACTGCACACAATACTCCAGTTGCGGCCGCACCAGAGTCTTATACAACTGCAACATGACCTCAGGACTCCGGAACTCAATTCCTCTACCAATAAAAGCCAGAACGCCATATCCCTTCTTCACAGCACTGTTTACCTGCGTGGCAACTTTCAGAGATCTGTGTACATGGACACCAAGATCCCTCTGCTCATCCACACTACCAAGTATCCGACCATTAGCCCAGTCCTCCATCTTCTTGTTACTCTTACCAAGGTGAATCACTTCACACTTACCTACATTGAACTCCATTTGCCACCTTTCTGCCCAGCTCTGCAGCTTTTGCCCTGCCATTCTCCACCTCCCCCTTTGGTATTCTGCCAGCTGCCACTCTGAGAAGTCAGCAAGTTCCAGGTTTCAATCCCCCTTGAGACCCTAAATTCCAGCTCGTCCTCCCAGTCTAGAGCCGAGAGAAGTGGGCCACTGACAGAACGTGAGAACTCGGGGCAGGAGTAGGCCCCATCCAGCCTGCTCTGCCAATCTGCCCCAACATGGCTGACCCTTTCATGGCCTCGGTTCCGCCGACCCGCCCTCTCCCCGGAACTCTGAATTCCTTTCCCGTTCAAGCATCTGTCTCTCTTTGCCTCAAAAATGTTCAACGAGGGAGCCTCAACTGCATCACCGGGCAGAGAATTCCACAGATTCACGACCCTCTGAGGGAAGAGATTCCTCCTCAACTCAGTCCTTGTTCTGCTGCCCTTCTATTTTGAGGCTATCTCCCCTGGTTTCACCCACCAGTGGAAATACCCTCCCCATTTCTGTCTTACCTCATCCCTCTGTAATTGGATATGTCTCTATAACATCTCCCTTCCCACCCTGTTGTTCAAAACTCGAATGGGTACAGTCCTGGACTACTCACTCTCTCCTCATAAACCAACTCCCTCAACTCCGTGATTTTATATGTTTCTATAACATCTCCATCCCCCCTCCACCCTGTTGTTCTAAATTCACATGGGAAAAGTCCTGGACAACTCACTCTCTCCTCAGAGAGCAACCCTCTCAAAGCCAGAGCCAACCTCCTCAACACCTCGTCCAGTGCCAGTACACTCTTTCTCAAGGAAGTTAACTGAGAGAGAGGGACTGGTGAGGCGTCAAATCTCGAGCCCCGTTCTACCCGCTCAGCGGATACGCCATGGCGGAGAGAGGCAGGAGAGCACTCCCAAGTGTCCTGACCAACACTCGGCCCTCAATCAGGCTGTTTGTGACCTGAATGGCCAAGGTGAGTATGGCGGTGGACACAGCTGCCTTCCGAGCTGTTAACCCTGCTTGGATTTTCGGCCTTCGCGCGTTGAGAGTTTGGTGGCGCACTCTGCACTGCCCCCACCCCGCCTCTGGACCAGGAGGTCAGGGTTTCAAGTCCCTCCTGCCCCTGTGTCATAACAGGTCCCAACGGTTCGCTTTGAAGGTAAGGGGAGGAAAGGTGATGGCCTAGTGATGTTAGGGATGGACTGTTAATCCAGAGACCCAAGTCAGGTTCTGGGGACCTCGGTTCGAATCCCACTGTGACCAATGGTGCATCTTAATTCCATTTTATTGGAAAATGGTGTAATTCAGAGTCTGAAGATGGGTCAGTAATGTCCTTCAGGGAGGGAAACTGCCATCTCGGCCTACATGTGACTCCAGACCCACAGCAATGTGGTTGGCTCTCAGTTGCCCTCTGGGGCAATTAAGGATAGGCAGGAAACACCAGCCTGGCCAGTGATCCCCTCAGCCTCTTCAATGAAATTTGAAAAGTGGTTCCCAGCCTATCACAGAGCGAGAATGGGCTGTCGTGTTTCCGTGGATACCACTGACCAGATCAGAATATGCCACATCAGTTCCCAAGGACTTTGAGAAGCTCAGTTAACATGTGTACATGGTAATCTCAACGTATTCTCTAATCTCGGTGATTCAGCAGTTGAGAGAGGACAGGAAAACAGCCTGGAACACAAGAATCTGGTGCAGGGAATGAACAAAAGCAAAAGCAGCCGTCAGCAATACGTGACACAATTTTGACCATCAGATGGGCAGTGAGGCTGTGCCAACTCTGGACTGTCATCCTGCTGGGAGCTAACGCTGCCAGCAATCTATTACCCCTGCTGTAGGCTGGCTTGATGACAGGTTGATGAAGACATCAGTCAAATGTTGCAATTACTTCCATCTGTGCTGGAGAACATTCTTCTGAATGAGCCAGCAGATAGAAATATGGCGGTGGTTTGGTTATGAGGGCGTTATGTGCCCAGTCATTGTAACAGCCACGGAAACCAACCCTCCAGTCCAACTCATCCATGCTGAGCAGATATCCGAAATTAGTCTAGTCCCGTCTGCCAGCACTTGGTCTATATACCCATCCAGATGCCTTTTAAATATTGCAATTGCACCAGCCTCCACCACTTCCTCTGGCAGCTCATTCCATACACACACCACCCTCTGTGTGAAAATGTTGCCCCTTAGGTCCCTTTTATATCTTTTCCCCCCTCACCCTAAACCTATGCCCTCTGGTTCTGGCCAGTAATGTTTGCTTTTTTGCCAACTTTGGAATGCACTCCACTCCATCCCAATCTTCGTCCTGTCTTGTTTCAAACCTCAGTCTCGATGTGTGCTATGATCTGATAAAATGTCCCATTGCTCCCGATGCAGTCTCCTCTATATTGGGAAGACTGGACGCCTTCTCACAGAGTGCTTTAGGGAACATCTCTGGGACACCCGCACAAACCAACCCCACCACCCCGTGGCTGAACATTTCAATTCCCCCTCCCACTCCCTCACCACCCACCTTGGGACCCACCAACCCCATGGCATCAATGTAGAATTCACCAGTTTCCTCATTTCCCCTCCCCCCACCTTATCCCAGTTCCAACCTCCCAGCTCAGCACCATCCTCATGACCTGTCCCACCTGATAATCTTCCTTCCCACCTCTCTGCTCCACCCTCCTCTCTGACCTATCACCTTTACCCCCACATCCATCCACCTATTGCACTCCAGGCTCCCTTCTCCTCAGCTCCACCCCCTGGGACTCCCAGCCTCATTCCTGTTGAAGGGCTTCCTGCTCCTCAGATGCTGCTTGACCTGCTGCGCTTTTCCAGCAACACTCTCTCAACTCTGATCTCCGGCATCTGCAGACCTCACCGTCTCCATGGGTGGCAAAAGGCCATTCAGCCCCAAGAGCATGTCGTTGGACTGTTCCCACTCGCTGCAATGACCCTGAGCCCGACCTCCAGCCTGTCACTGACCCAAGTGCCGCCACACCCAAACCCTAACCCTGACTCCCCCTGAGCCCTGGGCTACCCCATCCAGGGCTGAGACTTGTCCATAACAGGCCTGCAAAAGGGCATGTCATCATTGGTCTAAGTCTCCAAATGCACAGGCCAAATGCAAAAGGGGCGAGAGAAACTGTCAAGAGTTTACAGGGAAGACACAAGGTGTGAGCTAACATTGGATACATCTTCCCAGGAACAGGATGGCGTGGGACATGGCTTGGGCAGACGTCTCAGCTGGTGTTAAGTTTCACTCCATGATGACAAAAGCCTACGGACAGAATGATGGTTGTGTGCTTTGGGCTAGACAGTGTGCGCGGTCCTATTGTTTAAATGAAGCAATCAGCTGGGCTGACCTGCCTCTAGCTTCCTTACCTTACACGTTGTATTTCAGTCATTGCATGGACCGTGGGACGTGTGCTGTTTATCTTGGCTTTAGTGATCTGGAACTTGCTGCCAGATTAAATTCACTTCAGCTCAAATGGCCGTTGCAGCAATTGCTGTCATAAAGAATCAGTGCATCTCACACGAGAGGAGGCTGGGGCAAGGGAAAAGCGAAATGCATTCATGGGCACTCTCACTCAGGCAGATGGAAATGGACCTTGCTTGGAAGATTTCTGAAACGAGAGGTTGTTTGCCGCCCAGTATGTTTTCTGATTCAGTGTTCGCGATGAGTATATTCCTGAAATATATCTGTCAGAAGGGCAGCACAGAGGCTCACGGTGGTTAGCTCTGCTGCCTCACAGTGCCAGGGATGCAGGTTCGATTCCAGCATCAGATGACTGTGCGCACATTCTCCCTGTGTCTGCATGAGTTTCCTCCCGCAATCCAAAAGTTGTTCAGGTTAGGGTGAATTGGCCAGACGAATTTGTTCAGGGATGTGTGGGTTCGGTGCATTAGTCAGCGGTAAGCGTAGAATATTTGGCGGGGGGGATTGGGATCCTCTTCGGAGGGTCAGTGTGGACTCGTTGGGCCGAAGGGTCCTGTTTCCACACTGTACGGGTTCTTGAGAAGGCGCGGTTGTGTTTTGGGTTAAAAGCTGTCAGTTCACCAGCCTGCAGTTTGCTGTTGGTTCCACCACAATTAAGAGCCATCCGGCATTTCCACTTCGGTGCCAACTGGCCACGGGCACTTCAAAAGCAGCTCAGATGCCAGGCTCTGCTCCCAGGGGGGTGCACCCACCCTTAGAGTGGATTTGCTGTATTCTTGTCACACGTCCCTGGATACGGGAGAACGTTTTGATCAGCGCACGGTGCAGGCAGACCGAACCCCACAACGCTCAAAGGGTGATTGAACCGAGCGAGGAATACAAGGTGGTGGCTGCTGGGAAAGTACTCAACAGGAAGGGTCAGCATCAGGTGTGAAATCTGAGGGGTGCGTCCAGCAGTGGGGGGCGAAGCTATTCTCAAACCTGTCGGTGTGTTTTTAAGCTTCTGTCTCTCCTGTCTGACAGAAGAGGTTGGAAGAGATTATAACGGGAGGGAGCCCTGACCAGATCGGCTGCTTTCCCGAGGCAGTGGGGAGTATGGGTGGGTGGTTGGTTTGAGGGACGGTTTGAGCTGTGTACACGTCCCTCTGTCGTTTCTTCTGGGCAGGGCAGTAGCCATATCACGCGGTGATGTGCCCCGACTAGAATGCTTTGTGTGGTGCATCTGTGAACGTTGGTGAGGGTCCTTGGTGGACGTGCCGAATTTTGCCTCGGCTTCTCGCAGAAGAAGTGTTGGTGTTGCGCTCTGGCCAAACTCGAGGGGGGCAGGCGGTGCCGACGTTGGTGGCGGGATACAATTCACAGGGGGAGAGCAAAAATTCGGACCCAACACCAGCATCATGCCATTGGGTGAAAAGATGGTGAAAGCTGTGACAAATACCCTGCAAAGAGACAAGACATACATGGGAGTATGGACCTTCAGGAGGACTTCGCAATTTCCCATTGGTATAAAAGGCAGCAGGCTCATCTTGGGAGCTCCAGACAGAACCTACTGGCTTTTGTTGGGATCTAATTATTCCTTGCGCTGAACTCATTACAAATGAGGAATGTCGGATGAATGCCTAATTTTAGCATCTGCTGCATGGTTCTATGCATGGGCCAGCAGCACGAAATTGAAGGGGGTCAGAGTTCTGCCCGACCGTAAACCCAGCTTGCCTGTTGTGGTGCAGTGGTTCGAGTCCCACCTACTCCAGAGGGGTGTCATCACATGTTGAATTTGAAGGAAGGGTTGGGTCAGCTGACGTTTTGAGACAGTTGTAGCAGTGTCTGTGTGTCTGCAGTGAGTCAACTTTGACCCTCTCCAAGGCACTGGGATGCATTCCAATCTTAATCTGTTGTTCATTGACTGTTGACCTGGAAGGTGAAAGGGAGTGAATCCAATAATTGGGCCCCCTTCAGCCTGTTCCCAGGGAGAAAACCAAAGCTGTTCCACCTGGTCATGGGGAAGCCATTTTTGAGACCAGGGTTCCAGGCCTCCTGACAAGTTAGTAAGTATTGCAGACAGAAGCGGTTCTGTCAGAGAGACAGGGTTGGTTCATGTTGTGAGCTACCTCAACTCGACGTAGGAGAAAGAGGGGTCTCTACTTGGAAAGATTAGTTGCAACGTCGCTAGGAGAAGAAGACGTCTCCAAGCAACCATCACTCTGGGTGGTGAACGGGATAAACTCTCTGAGGATTGAGCCAAGTGCCAGGCGATGGTCAGATAGAGTGACCACCCCAGTAGAACAGGCAATTCATTGGCAGCAAGTGTGGACAGTTTGCTCTTGATACAGTGGGGAAAGTACAGTGCAGGATCGGGGTAAAATGAGATGGTTGCACTCTGTCGCTACAAGGTGTTCACTTGTCAGTCGAAAAGTGAAATGTTGTGTGATGCTTTCAGCTCGCAATTTGAAGTTCAAATTTGAGAAGAGATATTCTTGCTCCCTTTAGAGATCAGAGCTCTCTACGTCAGGGAATGAGATATCCGCAAATGGATTTGGGGTGAGATTGGGGTTGATGAGCCACTCCCAGATGAGTCCTTCAGGAATTGATGCTTGTAATGTTTTGGAAGTGTGTTCCTTTGAATGACATGGTTGAGAGGTTCTACTGAAAGGCATTCCAGGGAAGTGGAAACGCTCAGGTACCTTTCCCAAAATCCAGCACGCTGTTGCAATGACCTTGACACTGGGCAATCGGAATTCTCGTATTTTGTAGTCAGTGTCTCAAAAGAATTAAGATTGTCTCCTGAAAGGACATGCAACCGGGTTCTGTGATGACCCAGGTTTCTCACTAAACCTAAATTATCCATGTAATAATGGCCTTTAACTCAATGTGGAATTTGCCTCCTTGGTTCGAAGGACAGAAATACATGATCTCAATCTCCAGTGGGTTTCTCGAACAGGCAGCTTGAGTCAATACACTGCACACCCATGTTCTGAAAGTTGGGTTGAACGTTGGGCTCACCTGCTAATGCAAACTTTTCACCCAGTTAGGTCCTGGAACTCTGGGGAACTGGGACTCTCCGATTCCACAACCCAAGAAGTTTCGGCTGCCCCAGAAACTGAACTTACCCCTAAACTTGGTAAAAGTAACAAGAGAAAACAGGCAGCTGCTGGTGGAGGAAAGCAGGAGGTGAGTTTGGAGGAAGACAGACGTTCGGATCAGATTGCTGGAGGGAGTGGGCAAGTGCACACGTTAAACAGTTGGATGGTAAGGTACAGCGCAGGAACAGGCCCTTCGGCCCTCCAAGCCTGCGCCAATGCATTTTGCCCTTCCCTACTAAAGCTGTCTTCCTTACATGATCCGTATCCCTCCCTTTCCTTCCTATTCCTTTATCCATCCAGGTGTTCCTTGAATGCTGCTATTGTGTCTGCTCCCACCGCCCCCTCTGGCAGTGGGTTCCAGACACTCACCACCCTTTGTGTGAAGAACTTGGCTCACACGTCTCCTTCTAAACTCCAGCCCCAACAATGCTATCCCTGTAACCTGTGCCCCCGAGTAACTGACCCTGCACCCTGAGGAAAAGCCTCACAGTTTCCCCTCCATCCAAGCCGTTTGCAATCTTACAAACCTCGATCAGGTCACCCCTTAACCTCCTGCGTTCCAGGATGAAACAAGCCCAGTCTCTCCAACCTTTCATCGCTAACATCCCCCAAACCAGGCAACATCCTGGTAAACCTTTTCTGGACTCTCTGCAAAGCATCCACATCCTTCTGGGATTGTGGTGGGTGACCAGAACTGTACCCAATATTCCAAGTGTAGCCCAACTAAAGTTCTCTAAAGCTGCAGCGTAATTTGTCCATCCTTGCACTCAATGCCCCTTCCAATGAAGGCAAACATGCCCTTTTTAACTCTCTTATCTACGGGTGCTGGCAGCTTTAGTGATCTGTAGACCCAGATCCCCTGGATGGTTAGACATATAAAGACTGGTATTCATGGGGAAACATGATGCTGGGACAGGGTTTCCTGATGCTTTTCACCATCGGTCAGGTAATGCCTCCTTGTTCTTGGGCTCAACGTTCTGAAGCAGAGACTTGGTAAGTCTGGGTGGTTTCCAAAAAAGAGCAAAGTTTGCAGTTGCAATGGACAGAGTCCACCTTACTCACTGCGTTGTCTGCTACAGCTGCCTCCATACCTATTCGATGTTCATAGGGATGTTGGTTTAAGGGTCTGCACCCTCTTGAGTGACAGTAGAATGTGGAGTCAGATAGATTACCGGCTGGA
Source organism: Hemiscyllium ocellatum (assembly GCF_020745735.1). Taxonomy (NCBI): domain Eukaryota; kingdom Metazoa; phylum Chordata; class Chondrichthyes; order Orectolobiformes; family Hemiscylliidae; genus Hemiscyllium; species Hemiscyllium ocellatum. The sequence goes on along the minus strand of NC_083448.1, from coordinate 7,763,671 downwards.
AAAATGACAGGAAGATTCAGTCTCCAACTGCAATGAGTGACACGGCTGTGCAGAGCTGAATTTATTCCCACTCTGAAGAACCGATGGCAGTGTGTAGGTACAAAGGATTTCCCGGTGGTTTTGGATTTGGAACCATCTCAACATGGGTCATAAAAGCAGGTGATTACAACCCTTATTGGGCAGACTGGGAGTTCATTAAGCAGCCTTTTAACTGCTTGTTCTGACAGCGATTTATCGGCTGTGGAGGGATGGCAATGTAATACACTGTGTGTGAGGTTGCCAAAGCTCGAAAATGCTTTGTCAATTATATTAATTAACCTTCACTCATGTGGCTGTTTCTCCTCCTCGAGTGGAACTGGGCACTGACGCTTGGCATGTGAAGTGATCGAGAGAGACCCCAGTGTCGTTTGAGAAGCCCCTCTTCATCGCAATTAGAGACAAGAGAAAAGAAACTTCCAGAAAGCCTCAGAGTGTCACAGAGATAAACAGCATAGTAACAGACCCTTTGGTCCAACCCCGTCCATGCTGACCCAGATATCCCAACCCAATCCAATCCCACCTGCCAGCACCCGGCCCATATCCCTCCAAACCCTTCCTATTCATATCCCCATCCAAATGCCTCTTAAATGTTGCAATTGTACCAGCCTCCACCACTTCCTCTGGCAGCTCATTCCATACACGCACCACCCTCCGTGTGAAAAAGTTGCCGCTTCGGTCTCTTTTATATCTTTCCCCTCTCACCCTAAACCTGTGCCCCTCTAGTTCTGGACTCCCCCACCCCAGGGAAGAGACTTTGCCTATTTGTCCTACCTTTCACTTGTCATGTTCTGTGATCACGGTCCCAAGGCACCGGTTCAGAGCAGTCTCAATGGGAGCAAGAGGTGGGCAGAAGCAGTATCTTGTTTGTGATTGTGAGACAGTGGAAGGGGGCAGCAACATCTGTTTGGTCTAAGGGCTGACATCTCAGATTGACGTGCGCAATTGTACAAAATTATCTGGTGGAGACGGACTGTCCTTGGCACAGTCACCTTCTCAGCCAAGGGGGATCATCAATCCCAATGTAACCTGCTTCATTTGGGTCATGTGTCTTTTGTTTGAGGCACTGGAGCTAACTCAGTGTTCACACAGTGAGCAGCTCACTCGCGAGTCAGGTTGAAGGGGTAGTGTGGTGTCGATGAGAGTTGGAGGATGGAACTGAGGTTCACTCTGCCCTTCTGGGAGCTTTGAGAAGGTTAAAGACCCTCGGCGAGTGAACGTCCAACATTTATCCCTCATGCATTACAATGAGAAGCAGTTCCATGGTTATCGAGAACGTCACTGCACTTGTCCCAGGCATTTTTACAATTGAGGAGAGTTGGCAAACATTGTTGTGGAGGCAACTTTAAATCCAAAAAAACAACCCAACCCTGGCAATGTTTTAAAATGCGGAATGGACAGGGTCTGTGGGAGAGGACAGGATATAACCATGCAGAGCAGAACACTCAAGACAGAGTCGCCACACAAAATATCCAAATATCCCAGTTCTTGCTGAAGGCTGCTCTGACTGGGCAATGTTGAGAACACTTCGCTCTGACTGGGCAACGTTGAGAACACTTTGGGTTCAGCGTCCAGCCTTGGCAAGCTAATGTGCACTGTCGGCTGGTGATCGCTGGTATTTGGCGGCAAGTGTGATTTTGACGTGATGGAATCTGATGTGACACAACGTGAGATGTGATGTGCTGTGATGTGGCCTGCTCCCTACCATGTCGAGGGCTGCGAATTCGAATTGACTGTGCGGGTGTTGTCACCAGCGAACTCACCCTTCCCAGCATCGGCAGTGGACAGCTCTCGTTGAGTGCCTGAGGTGGGTGTGCGGTTTGTGGCTCTGTGGAGCAATATCTTCTCCATTAGAACTAATCCAATTTACCAAGGAGCAGCTGTCTCAGTGTGTGCATTGGTTCACTGGATCTCAGCTCTGCCAGGTTGTCCAGTTGGGCAGTTGTGTTAGCCAAGCCAGCAAACTTTGCAAGCTCTTTGATAATGAGGGGAGCACAGCTAATTACAGCAGTTCTGTGTTGACAGACACGTGGATAGAAATCCGCCTTGGGCATTTATTGCTCAGTCTATCTATTGTTCAATCAATACATGATTTGACTTTGCTCAAACTGAATATGGGCGAGGTGTGCATAGAAGAGTTGACATGATGGCCCATTTCGCACAGCCCCCCAATTCTCTGGCTCACATCTACCACCAACAATGAGTTGATATTATGGGTAGCAGTTGGCACCACTGATTCCACTACACGCCCTGCATCCCAGTTCCCTGACAACTTATTGCCAGTTCCAGTTGTGTGAAGGACAGAACAGAGTGAGGAGGTTGTGGACACACTCTGTCCTGACTGTACACCTACACCACCCTCCCCAACCAAAACAGGGGCCAAGCAGTGGAACCACTTCTTCAACAGTTCAATACTCTGCTACATCGATGGCTTTGGTCAAGGCATGGTCAGCGCTGTATTCGTACTTCACATCAGTCAGGGCACTGCGCAATGGTAGAGCAAGTGAGGACTGCAGATGCTGGAGATCAGACTCAGAAAGTGTGCTGGAAAAGCACAGCAGTCAGGCAGGAGCAGGAGGGTCGATGTTTCGAGCGTCAGCTCTTCATCAGGAATGTGCAATGGTATCATGAGCCATGGACTCAGTGGGAACCCTTGTCCCCCAGGAACCAGCCTTGCAAGCCATCCTCAAACGCACCAGGTACATAAGAGTTCTCCAGTATGTCGGAATCCTGGACAAATACCTCAGGAGGTAAGGACAACGTTCACATGATGTGAACAAACATCAAATGGGACTTCTTGCTGCTGATGAATTCCACATTGTTGAGATCCAGCACTCTCAGTACAGTCAATGACACCCTACATCTGGGGAAATCCAGCTACATCTCTGAATCTGACTGCACAGGCTATAGCACTGTCCTGGGGTCATTGGGAAAGAAAATGCACCATTCTGATTTCGCACAGATGCATCGGTCATCGTTGTGGGTGTACGACTGAGAGATCCCACACAGCTCACTGGCTGAACCCAGAAAGGAGCCAGTCGCACAGAAGTTCAGAGTGGCAGTCACTTTCACAGCCTGTGGGAGAGGGTGGTCTCATACTGCTACAGTGCTCAGTCCCCACTCCAGCATCTGGCACAGTTCCATTATTATGCAGCCCATGTCGACACTGTGCCTCACTCATCCCTGGAAACAGAGGTGGGAGTGAAAAATCTCTGTTGCTCTTGCAGACTCACACATCTTGAGAGACCTTGGCAACAGTCACCTCTGCCTGAGCTGGCCATGGTTCACCCTGGATCTGCCCTCAACTTCATCAGTGACTCATGCCCCACCAGCGGGCAGGGAGCAGAACCCCCTCGGGAAGTGAGAAAGCAGGAAGGCTCCTGGGTCTGCGCAGAGTCTCCGCTGAGCTGCGCCCAGTCCTCAGTGCGGTGGGAGACGCAGGGTCCCATCACTGAGTCAACTCCAGTCTCCCTCGGTGCACCGACTCGGTGATGGGCAGAATGCAACCCCCTTCCCCTGTCAGAGACTGCGAAACCCCCTCGCAGCCCACACCTGACGATTCACGACCCTCAGAGGGCAAACTCCTCTCAGATCCTGCTCCACGTCTCTCCCCCCACCTTGGCTCTCTCTTTCAGGGATGGGGAGAGGTGGGGGTCGGTGACGAAAGCAGGCACGGTGTCCCGGCTGGAGCTGAAGACGGATCCTTCGATGTGGAGCTGCAATCAACAGCGAGGGGCCACGATCTCCAAGTTATCCCCAACGCCGCCGAGGAAGGGAATCTGTGGAGAGGTGTGCCCAGGCGTCAGCCCCACCGCAAGGAGGGTTCCGGAAGCAATCAGTCACACCCACATTGGGAATGGGAATGGGAATGGGACGGACGTGGCGCATTCAGGGGAACACAGAGTTAAACAACAGCAGGGAACCAACTGAGTGCAGCCACACGAAAAAATTCTGGAGGGTTTTTTTTTTCAGAATGAGCATTGAGCTCCTTCAGAAAAGTGCAGAAGTGCTGGCAGACTGGGCAGAGGGAGTCTGTGCCCCGGGCATCGCGGTACCCTGGGTAACCGCCAGTGAAGACAGCGCTGATTCAGGAGCCTTCAGCCCTGGCATACCCCCGAGCCGCTCCAACAGTGAGTGAATCACCTCTTCAATGTTTTATGAAAAAGCACACATCACATGTAATGAAAAATTCAGGCAGCCCTCAGTGCTCCATTCTGGGCTGTGAGACTCAGGGACTACATTAGCTGGTGTCTTCAGTGACTAGAAAGGAGGGCAACTGGGTTATGTCACAGATTAACTGGTGCCCTGCCAACCCACCTTGCTCGCTGTTTGTTGGGGTACTCGGCGTTGAAGGAATGAGTTACACTGAATTGTCTCAAGACACACACACACACCTGAAGTTGAGTCAACACAGAGAGACTGACAGAAACTGCTCTGGGAATAAAAACCAACAGCTTTTTGTCTGTGTTTCCACTGATCGAGACCATCGCTGTCTCCACAGTCCCCAAACCCCCCCTGCTCTCTGTCCTACTCTCCCGTCACCATGCTCTCTGTCCCTCTCTTCCCCCAACCCTGCTCTCTGTCTTTCCCTCTCCCCCCGACCCTGCTCTCTGTCCGTCTCCCCTCCACCCTGCTCTCTGTCCCACTCCCCCGACCCTGCTCTCTCTCTCTCTCCCCCCCCCACCCTGCTCTCTCTCCCCTCCCCCGACCCTGCTCTCTGTCCCTCTCCCCCCCACCCTGCTCTCTGTCCGTCTCCCCTCCCCCACCCTGCTCTCTGTCCCACTCCCCCCCACCCTGCTCTCTGTCCGTCTCCCCTCCCCCTCTCTGCTCTCTGTCTGTCTCCCCTCCCCCACCCTGCTCTCTATCCCACTCCCCCCTCCCTGCTCTCTGTCCCTCCCCCTCTCCCTCCCCCTCCATGCTCTCTCTCCCACTCCCCCCTCCCTACTCTCTGTCCCTCTCCCCCCCCACCCTGCTCTCCGTCCCACTCCCCCCTCCCTGCTCTCTGTCCCTCTCCCCCCACCCTGCTCTCTGTCCCCCCCCCCACTCTGCTCTCCGTCCCACTCCCCCCTCCCTGCTCTCTGTCCCTCTCCCCCCCCACCCTGCTCTCTGTCCCACTTCCCCCCTCCCTGCTCTCTGTCCCTCTCCCCCCACCCTGCTCTCTGTCCCCCCCCACTCTGCTCTCCGTCCCACTCCCCCCTCCCTGCTCTCTGTCCCTCTCCCCCCCCACCCTGCTCTCTGTCCCACTTCCACCCTCCCTGCTCTCTGTCCCTCTCCCCCCCCACCCTGCTCTCTGTCCCACTTCCCCCCTCCCTGCTCTCTGTCCCTCTCCACCCCCACCCTGCTCTCTGTCCCACTCCCCCGACCCTGCTCTCTCTCTCTCTCCCCCCCCCCCACCCTGCTCTCTCTCCCCTCCCCCGACCCTGCTCTCTGTCCCTCTCCCCCCCACCCTGCTCTCTGTCCGTCTCCCCTCCCCCACCCTGCTCTCTGTCCCACTCCCCCCTCCCTGCTCTCTGTCCGTCTCCCCTCCCCCTCCCTGCTCTCTGTCTGTCTCCCCTCCCCCACCCTGCTCTCTGTCCCACTCCCCCCTCCCTGCTCTCTCTCCCACTCCCTCCCACCCTGCTGTCTGTCCCACTCCCCCTCCCTACTCTCTGTCCCTCTCCCCCCCACCCTACTCTCTGTCCCACTACCCCCTCCCTGCTCTCTGTCCCTCTCCCCCCCCCACCCTGCTCTCTGTCCCACTTCCCCCCTCCCTGCTCTCTGTCCGTCTCCCCTCCCCCACCCTGCTCTCTGTCCCACTTCCCCCCTCCCTATTCTCTGTCCCTCTCCCCCCCACCCTACTCTCTGTCCCACTCCCCCCTCCCTGCTCTCTGTCCGTCTCCCCTCCCCCACCCTGCTCTCTGTCCCACTCCCCCCTCCCTGCTCTCTGTCCCTCCCGCCCCACCCTGCTCTCTGTCCCACTTCCCCCCTCCCTGCTCTCTGTCCCACTCCCCCCTCCCTGCTCTCTGTCCGTCTCCCCTCCCCCACCCTGCTCTCTGTCCCACTCCCCCCTCCCTGCTCTCTGTCCCACTCCCCCCTCCCCCTCCCTGCTCTCTGTCCCACTCCCCCCTCCCTGCTCTCTGTCCCTCTCCCCTCCCCCACCCTGCTCTCTTTACCTCTCCCCCCCCACCTCCATGCTCTCTGTCCCTCTCTCACCCCACTCTGCTCTCTGTCCCACACTCCCTCCCTGCTCTCTGTCCCTCTCTCACCCCACCCTGCTCTCTGTCCCACTCCCCCCTCCCTGCTCTCTGTCCGTCTCCCCTCCCCCACCCTGCTCTCTGTCCCACTCCCCCCTCCCTGCTCTCTGTCTCACTCCCCCCTCCCTGCTCTCTGTCCGTCTCCCCTCCCCCACCCTGCTCTCTGTCCCCCTCGCCCCTCCCTGCTCTCTGTCCCACTCCCCCCTCCCTACTCTCTGTCCCTCTCCCTCCCCCTCCCTGCTCTCTGTCCCACTCCCCCCTCCCTGCTCTCTGTCCCTCTCCCCTCCCACCCTGCTCTCTGTCCGTCTCCCCTCCCCCACCCTGCTCTCTTTACCTCTCCCCCCCACCTCCATGCTCTCTGTCCCTCTCCCCCCCAACCCTGCTCTCTTTACCTCTCCCCCCCCCACCTCCATGCTCTCTGTCCCTCTCTCACCCCACCCTGCTCTCTGTCCCACACTCCCTCCCTGCTCTCTGTCCCTCTCTCACCCCACCCTGCTCTCTGTCCCTCTCCCTCTCCCTCCCTGCTCTCTGTCCCTCTCCCTCTCCCTCCCTGCTCTCTGTCCCTCTCCTCCCCCCGCTCTCTGTCCCCCTCTCCCTCCCCGCTGCTCTCTGTCCCTCTCCCCCCCGACTCTCTCCCCGTCTCCCTGCTCTCTGTCCCTCTTTGCCCGTCTCCCTGCTCTCTGTCCCTCTCCCCCCCCCGCTCTCTGTCCCTCTCTCCCCCTCTCCCTGCTCTCTGTCCCTCTCCCCCCCACTCCCCCCGCTCTCTGTCCCCCTCTCCCCCCTCCCTAACCCCTTCCCCCTGTGTATTGGGTGAACCCTGGGTGAGGAACACTTTCTGAGATCAGACTGGCCAGTGTCCATGACCAGTTCCCACAACACCGGAGCATGGTACCAGAAAGCATCTGTTTTCCCATCGCCACTGGGGACTTGGACAGCATTGTGGCGCAGGGTGGTGGATGCTGATTCAAGCTGTAACTTCCAAACTCTGGTTGAGTCAGTGATGGAAAGGGAACGGTGTGTTGGACCAATCTCGACCAGAGGCGAACCCAAAAACCTGGTGCTCCGTTCTCTCAACCCACAGACCTGACCTATCTGTCTGTCAGAAATGCTATTGCCGGAACCCACTGCCCAATTTTCTCTCTCCAGCATTCGGACTCCGAGCGTGTTGCACTTGCCAGTGATGATGCGTGTTCTTGGCAACTTTTGGAGCAGTGTGCGATTGATTTCTCCCGGCCGTGTTGTAAAGCATTGCAGTTATGGTTTTCCCTTGGACCTGCCCATCAGAAAGCTTTCAAAATCTGATCAAACTGGCTTTGATCATGCACTTGGAGCAAGTCGGCCTTTGCAATCCCAGAAAAGTACTTGTAATTTCAGTGAAATGGCAAGTGCATCGAAATCAATGACAAGGGGGACAGCTCATTCCAATGAATTGATGAGCAGGCTGATCTCAAATTTGCTTTGTATTTCTCGGGATTGTCGGGTGCAGCGTCCCCAAGTTGAACTTTGTTCTGAAGTCTGTCTGATGTCCGGGCTGGATTTGGCATGTTCACACAGGGATGGGATTGGTGTTCAAAAGGAACAACCCGTCATCTGTCGGTTCCTGAGAAACGCAGTTCCATATTGGAGCAATCCTTGGTGGGGTTCCTGCAAATAGGAATCAGAGTCACTGGGTCCCATGACAAGTGGATTGGTGCAGGATTCCTGAAGAAGCCATTCCTGATGAAAGGCCGATGCCCGAAACGTCGACTCTCCTGCTCCTCGGATGCTGCCTGACCGGCTGCGCTTTTCCACTCTGACTCTGCAGCGTCTGGAGTCCTCACCTTCTCCTCAGGATTGTCACAGGATGGAATTGGTAAGGCAGGGGGGAGCTGGAGTGTCTGAATGGAGTCAGCGCGTGTCGTCCAGGTGATGTTGGAATGGAAGCTGAACGTGCCTTTGAATGCGACTTGCCCGAGCATCAGAGTCAGCTTGAGATGGCGTGCGGATTAAACTCACATCGCCCAATCAGACCAGAGGGCTGCTCTCGCATGGGGGTGGGGCGTGAACCTGAGGGGCACCATGCCACAGCCGAGGGGAGACTTGGGAAGGTGATCATCTCAGCTGTGGCATGGGTTGAGTCCATGGGTTGGAAAGTAAGGATGGGCAGTAAAAGTTAACTGAGGTAGCCCACATCTCTCGCATCCATGAGTTATGGACACCACGGAGCTCCAAAGCACAGAGGAAGAGCACTTAAAGATGAGAAACTTGGTGTAAGAGAAGCAAGGAAGTGAGAAAGATGAGAACATGGCATTATAGCAACGATTGGTGAGATGGGCTTGTTGGTCAGGATTTGGAGAGACTGTCTGACAAGGAGACAGTGCCAGGAATCCACAACAGTGGATACAAATGTTTTCATTATTATACAGGAGAGAGTCAGGGGGCCTCGAATCCAGGGAAGGAGTTAGAAATTGCAATTCCAACAGGGGTCTCTGGTTGTTTCTGTGTGGAATAACAGATACCCAGGAGTGAGTTACAGACTGGAATCTAATCGAGGGGTTTGGGTAGGTTTATATACAGAATAACAGATACCCAGGAGTGAGTTACAGACTGGAATCTGATCGAGGGGTTCGGGGAGATTTATATATAGAATAACAGATACCCAGGAGTGAGTTACAGACTGGAATCTGATCGAGGGGTTCGGGGAGATTTATATATAGAATAACAGATACCCAGGAGTGAGTTACAGACTGGAATCTGATCGAGGGGTTCGGGGAGGTTTATATATAGAATAACAGATACCCAGGAGTGAGTTACAGACTGGAATCTGATCGAGGGGTTCGGGGAGATTTATATATAGAATAACAGATACCCAGGAGTGAGTTGCAGACTGGAATCTGATCGAGGGGTTCGGGGAGGTTTATATATAGAATAACAGATACCCAGGAGTGAGTTACAGACTGGAATCTGATCGAGGGGTTCGGGGAGGTTTATATATAGAATAACAGATACCCAGGAGTGAGTTACAGACTGGAATCTAATGGAGGGGTTCGGGGAGGTTTGTATATAGATTAACAGACGCCCAGGAGTGAGTTACAGACTGGAATCTAATCGAGGGGGTCGGGGAGGTTTATATATAGAATAACAGATACCCAGGAGTGAGTTACAGACTGGAATCTAATCGAGGGGTTAGGGGAGGTTTATGTATAGAATAATAAATACTCAGGAGTGAGTTACAGACTGGAATCTAATCGAGGGGTTCGGGGAGGTTTATATACAGAATAATAGATACCCAGGAGTGAGTTATCGTCTGGTATCAAATGGGGGAGTTTGGGGTGATTTATATATATAAAAACAGATACCCGGGAGTGAGTTATAGACTGGAACCTAATTGAGGAGTTCTAGGATGTTTATATATATAATAACTAATGGCTGGGAGTGAGTTACAGACTGGATTCTGATCGAGGGCTTCGGGGTGGTTTCTATAGAGAACACTAGATCCCCCAGGAGTGAATTACAGACTAGAATCAGGGGTGCAGTTGGGTTTATTTTGTAACTAACTTGTTCAGAGATGTTACTTCACACCTTTGAATCAAGTGGGTCCTGTTGGCTGAGGGGTAGGCACCCTCCGACTGCCCCACCAGAACCTGATCCCTGTCCTCAGCCTGGTCAGAGATGGTGTAACACACATCTGGAGCACATCGGACTTGGGTGCTGGGCCTGTGATCTCTCCACTGCACCACAGATGTCCCTTCAGGCTGTCTGATACAGAGTTGTCACGGGTAGCCAGGAGTCTGCTCAAGGCTGAGTCATTGAGAGATGAGACGGCGTGTGTCCTGAGGATGAATGAACATCTGAAAGGAATCACCACCAATCTCATCAGATTGTTTCAGTCACCAATGATGACATGTGACAGTTTTTGAGGTCAAGCAATTGCCCTGATCTCCCTGTTCTCTGCGGGTGCTGCTTTTCCCAGTGTGCTGGTCAGCTTCCCTGTGGAGTCAGCAGCTGGTTCAGATGGGAGATTTGGATCGGAATGGAAAGAGCCCATGGTGAGGACCGAGCAGAGTTCGACAGCAGAAGGCATGGAGGATGTCTAAGTCAAGGGGGATAAGTTTCCTGAAAGCTATCTCCACTCTCCCCACCAGCCTTGAAAAATCCAGTGGGATTCACTTCCACACCCGAGTTCAGGCGGAGAGAGACCGATTGGGTGAGCGAGTGGGCAGGGACAGCAGCACTGTCCCAGCCTGGGTGAGCTGAGTGAGTTGTGCATTCAGCCTGTAGTCCTAGTGGGTGGTCAGTGTGCCATGTGGAAGGTGAATGATGGTGACACTGGGACGTGTGTTTTCTTTATTTGACCCCAGGCTGGGCTGGCATGAATTGCCCCTCCCTAATTGCCCCAGAGAGCAGTTGAGAGCCAATTACAGTGGGCTGCGGGTCTGGAGTCACATGTAGGCCGGACCAGGTAAGGACGGCAGGTTCCTTCCCTGAGTGAACCAGATGGGTTTTTCCCACAATTGACAGTGGATTCATGGTCATCATTAGACTCTTCAGTTCCAGGGACTTATTGGATTCAAATTCCACCATCACCACCCCAGGAACAACAGAGACGTGACCAGCTCAGTGACAGGCAGGTAATGTCCCAGCATTTGTAATTTGGCTGGAATTTCGGGAGAGCGGGTGTCTGCTGAATCTGCCAGGCACGCTCCGTGTTCACTTGGAATGTTCGATGCTGTCCGGGTCATCGGAATTTGGTCAGGAGAACTCTCCATGTGGAGCCAACAAGTGAGGAAAAAAGATGGAGTGTCTCTGAAACATGAAATGTCCTTTCTGCTGTTGGAGGATTAATGCCTATTTGCATTTGTAAACATAGACATCCTTCAGTGCAGCCTGCTCAATGAATGCACAAAAGCAGCAGAGCTACCTGGCCAGGAAATGTGTTTCTGCTCAGGTTTACACAGTTCCTTCTGACTGAATGATGCCTGCCTGGCTGTGTTTGGATTTCAGAAGGGCGAGGTACTGCTGTGTGCGAGTTACTGACAGAGGCGTCTGCTCACGTGCTGGAGGTCACCTGGATGAGAGCAGGTCCTGACAATCATCGGGAAAGCTGGGCGCTGGCGAACCGCACTCTGTAACTCGTCACGTCCAGAATGACCAAGTGCACCCGTCTGGGTGCAGTGGTCATGCCTCAGGAGCAGCAGACGATCAGACATGGGGGGCAGAAATGAGGCCATTCAGCCCATCGAGTCCGCTCCACCATTCAATCATGGCTGATACGTTTCTCAACCCCATTCTCCCACTTTCTCCCTGGAACTCTTGATACTCAAGGACCTATCTATCTCCATCTCAAATACACTCAATGGCCTGGCCCCCACAGCCTTCTGTGGCAGTGAATTCCATCGGTACACCACTCTCCGGCTGGAGAAGTCTCTCCTTATTTCCTTCACTCTCAGGCTGGGCCCTTTCCGACCAATGGAAACATCTTCCCAACATCCACTCTGTCCAGGCCATTCAGTATCTTTCAATTAGTTTCCCCCCTCACCTCCTTCTGAACTCCATTAAGTGTCAACCCAGAGTTCTCAAACGTTCCTCACATGTGAAGCTTTCCATCGCTGGGACCATTGTTGTGAACCTCCTCTGAACACGCTCCAGGGCCAGTCCATCCTTCCGGAGATATGGGACCCAGAACTGCACACAATCCTCCAAGTGTGCAGCACACATCACTGAGATACTTCAAACTCTGTGCTTCAAGAGCACAGCAGGCACTGGGGTGTACCTTGGAAATCTCCCCATTTCCAGGTGAGAAATTCCCCTTTGTTCTGACTCCATTTCTCACCTCTGGAATCAGAGCAGCTTTGTCCATGAAGTGTTGCCTGATAGTTTGATTGTTACTCAAGGCCGACCATAATTGTTGCAGTATGACAGCTCACGTTGGTTGTCTGTGAAGCCACAGATTCTTGTAAATACCCGACTGATGGGCTGTGCGATCATTCAGGCAAAGGCAGATCTCCCCTCCCCTTCCCTGAACTGGACAACCTGTCACTCCAATTTGACGCCAACTCGGAGGTTAGTCCAGCAAGACCTTGTATCATTTCCAGTCCTGGGGAAGGGCGATGAAGAGGGGTCTCATGATAGATTGCTGACTCACTGAGGACAAAGATTTGCATCATCAGGAGACTCGTTTTCAGACAGCAGGAATGATGAGAAGCTGGCTTGACATCTCTGTTCATTGGAGTTGTCTCGTAGAAATTTGTTTTTGTCTCATTGTTAACGGACTGTGGAGTCGCTGATAAGGCCAGTGCTTACTGTCCTTGAGAAGGTGACGGTGAGCCGGGAGACAACCAATCAGTGCCCTTCGGGAAGGAGTTCCTGAATTCTGACCCAGCAACACTGACATACTGTATTTCCAAGTCTGGGATGGTGTGGGGAACTTGCAGGGGATGGCGTTCCCATGTATCTGCTGCCCCTTGTCCTGCTGGATGGAAGTGGTCCTGGGCTTGCAAGGTGTTGCCTGAGCAGTGTATCTTGTAGATGGTACCCACTGCATCGGTGGTGGAGGGAGTGGGTGTTTGTGGGTGTGGGGCCAATCAAGTAGGTTGCTTTGTCCCTGGATGGTGTTAAGCTCTTGACTGTTGTTAGAGCTACAGGGCGTTCTGGTAAAACACAACAGTTATCTGAGTGCTGAAGCTGCAGAAAACCACACGATGGAAAGCCATCATGGAAAAACACACTGTAGAAGATGGCTAGAGAAAATTGCTCCATCCGTTCCACGGAAAGTTCACATTACCCAAACGCCGTGCACAATTCGTCAGTCACGTTATCATCAATTCACACTGATGAAAAAGTGTGTTCATACCAGCGCGAGCTGGACACTGACTGAGTCAAGGTGGGTGTGTCTCACTGGGGTTGTGCTGGCCAAGAGGCATGCTTGCAGGGATCAGATTCCTGATGGCTGGAATTCATATCCCATGTTCTTCAGCAGGAAGTGATGGTGCAGGATGAGGTGAAAACACGTCAAGATGTGGTAGCGTGTCCATGGCTGCTGCCAGGACCTGTTGGTCCAATGGGCTGGGCATTACACTCGAACCTCAGGGCTGTGGGTTCAAATTCAGTCCATACTGTTGGTTTCTCTGTGCTGGGTGAAAGATCAGTTGGTTGTTCCCTTGGGTTCAGCTTCTCTCCCCTTAATCATGTTCAGCATTCCAAATCCCTCCAAACCGAAGTGATAGCCTCTCTCTGTAGTTCTTTTCTGGGGATCTACGACATTAAATTTGTCTGCCATCTCGTTGTTGGCCCACTTGGCAGAGGGAAACTTGCTTCTCCACACCCACTCAACCAAAGCCAATCACATCTCAGGGAAACCTCTCCACAATCTTCTCCTAATTGCCTCGAAGTTCAAAGAGAGCTGTCAAAACCTCTCGAATCACTCTTCCGAACTGAGGTCGCTCTTCCGTGGGTATATCCCGATAAAACACCCCCTCAAGGGTGGCTAAGTGGTTAGCACTGCTGCCTCATGGCGCTAGGGATCTGGGTTTGATTCCACCCTCGGGCGACTGTCTGTGTGTAGTTTGTGTGTTCTCCCCTTGTTGCCGGTGTGGGTTTCCTCCGGCTGTCTGAATTGAATCTATTGTCCCGTGTACCGAGACACGGTGAAAAGCTTTGCTTTGCGAGCAATACAGGCCAATCACAGGGTTAAGGAGCATAGATAAGTAAATAATAGGTAAACAGCAGCAAAAACAAAAACACAGGGACAGGCGAATGTTAAGAGTTTGTGAGTCCATTCAGTATTCGAACAACAGTAGGGTAGAAACTGTTCTGAAACCGGCTGGTGGGTGTGTTCAGGCTTCTGTCCCTTCTCCCCGATGGTAGAGGTTGTAGAAAAATATTGCCAGGGTGGGATGGAGCTTTGAGAATGCTGGAGGCCTTTCCTTGACAGTGGGCCTGCTAGATGGATTCTATAGATGGGAGGTTGGCCTTTGGGATTGTCCAGGCCGAGTTCACCCCTCTCTGTAACCGTCTCAGATATTGAATGGTACAGTTGCCAGACCCAGGTAGTGATACATCCAGGCAGAATGCTCTCGATGGCACACCTATAAAAGTTGGCAAGGGTATTCGCCATCACGCCACATTTCTTCAGCTGCCTGAGGAAGAAGAGACATTGTTGGGCCTTTGTAACCAGTACATCCACATGAAGAGTCCCAGAAAGTTTGTTGTGGCTGACCACTCCCAGGAGCTTGACACTCTCCCTCATTCCACCTCTGTGTTGTTAATGTGTAGGGGGGCATGAGTAATATCTCACCGAAAGTCAGTAATGAGTTCCTTGGTATTGCTGGCATTGAGAGCTAGATTGTTCTCAGTGCATCATTTTACCAGGTCTTCCACCTCCCGTCTGCAGTCTGTTTTGTCGCCATCTGACATTCAACTGACTGTGGTGGTGTCATCAGTGAACGTGTAAATGGTATTAGTCTGGTATTTGGTGACGCAGTGATGGGTAAAAAGTGAGAACAGAAGGGGGCTGAGTATGCGCGTTGTGGGGTGGGGCGGGGGGTGTTCCAGTGTTGCATGTTAGTGAGGATGAGTGGGGCAATCTTCACTGATTGCGGCCTGTGAGTCAAAGATGTGCAGGTTAGGGTGGATTGGTTGTGGAAATTGCCTCTAGTATCCAGGGAGATGTAGACTTGGGTGGGTTAGCTGGGAGAGGGGAGTGGGGTGGGTGTGGATCTGAGTGAGATGCTCTTTGGCCGGGTCAGTGTGGACTCGATGGGCTGAATGGCCGTCGGGATTCTAAAGGCCCATGCTCCCGATGCGGTCTGAGGAGAGAACGTGACCAGTTCACGTTGCTGTGTGGCTGTCTGTGGATGTCTGTGCACACATGCGCTCCCTCGGACATCCTGACCACGTTGTTGACTTTCTTTTGTGATTCTGAGGTTTGAGAACACTCTCACTTTCTTGTGGGCCTTGCCCTGATGATTCTAAGTCCTCCTCTGCCCTCCCATCGTCACTGTCCTTCCGGAGAAATGCTGTCATGTGCTGGGACACCATTTCCATCACACGGTCTCCAGTATTGTTTCTCCCTCTGCACTATCCCTTTCCCCTCCTGTTGGCTGTTGTCACTTTGCTCACCCTCTCCCGAAAACATCAGCCAAACAATTTGCAGGGAAATCATTTATTGATCACGCCAAACTTTCTTGCCCGCTGTATTATTAAATATACATCAGAGGCAATCAGTGAATTTAACGTTTGAACGGAATCGATGCAGGAATACGTGATCAATGTGTGTGCCTAGTGTATATTGTTGTGTTTAATCACGGGACTGAAGGTGGTACTGGCCGTAGGCATGGTGAGGGGGCTGGCTTGTAGATAATGGGGACATATCAGCTCCGATCAGCGCTGGGACTTTGCAACTTACACTGACGTCTTGGATAAAGACCAGACATGAATTTGCTGATGCGACAAAGCCAGCAGAAAGCGAGGACTGCAGATGCCGGACTGCAAAGCAGGCTGGGAGTGCAGGCCGTTTCTGATAAGGCTGGTGTGCGGTGAGGTCCAGAGGACGTGCATGTGCGCCTGAGGGACCAAGCGAGCACATGGCGACAGCGAGCACTGAGGGCAATGGCAGGAGAAGACTCAACAAGGCAAGGCGACGCGTGGAGTAGTGTGTGTGCGCACAATTGGCCTTCAAGTCTCAGGAAGGCTGCATCTGCACTGGAAGGGGGAGGATTTCTGGCCATGCAGTAGCTGGGAGGGGCCACTCTTGCTAATTGGCGCCCTGAGACATCAGCTGAAATTGTCGCCGTGCGAAGGTCCACACAACACCGAAAGACCCGACATTGACTGGAGGCGTCACATCCAGCAGACGGTCCCCTGCCATGAGTCCATGAGGGAGACAAGAACGCGAGGTGACCTTATGAAAGGCCAGAGACACTGGGAAACTTGACTCCCCCCCTGCTCGGGGAGTTTCAAACACAATCACTCTGCCTCAGGGGAAAGGGGCAGATCATTTCGCAACGAGGTGAGGAGGCATTTCAGGTGAACCGTCAGGAATTCTCAACCCGAGAGACCCGCTGTTGAATCCTTTTGGGATGGCAAGTTCCACAGGGAATTGAAACATCAAAGAACACCAGGGAAAATGGAATTGAGGTTCACGCTCAGCAGCCCCTGTCTCGAACTGCACACGACGCTGATGGGACCAAATGCTTGATTCCTGCTCCTATTCCAATGTGAAGCAATTACTTGGAATTAATTTGGTTATTTAGTCACTTAAATGAATGAATCTCTGCATAATTTATTCACAACTGCACACTTTGATATTTTTAAAGTGTGAATTTAATTATGCAGTCATATATTTCCCACCCATCTGCCAGAAATAGAGGTTAGATTCCCTGCAGTGTGGAAACGGGCCCTTTGGCCCAACGAGTCAATGCTGACCCATTTCCCTCTGACTAATGCACCAAACACAATGGGCCATTTAGCAAGGCCAATCCACCTGACCTGCACATCTTTGGACTGTGGGAGCCTATTCAACCTCACCCTATAGCTCAAACTCTCCAACCCTGCCAACATCCTTGTAAATCTTTTCTGAACCCTTTCAAATTTCACGACATCCTTCTGATAGGAAGGAGACCAGAATCGCACGCAACATTCCAACAGTGGCCTAACCAATGTCCTGTACAGCCGCAACATGACCTCCCAACTCCTGTACTCAATCCTCTGACCAATAAAGTGAGAGGGTATGGGTCCAAATTTCATTGCCCATGTCTCTCCCAAGAACGTCGGTGGGACTGAAAGGGGTTCTGCAGCTCAACTGAATGGAAAGTGGACAAAGGGTGGGAGCCATCTCCCAGTGATCACTTAAGCGAGGAGCAAACTGAGTGTAAACAAGACCAAAGCACTGGGACTCCAAACTGTGGTGCAGGAGAAATGGAACTTGAGTTCACAGGACCATGGCATGACTCTGGGCACAGAGGGAGCTGTACTAATGGAATAGTCTTCATTTGAACCACATGGGGACCAGTCTGCTTGGGAGTGTGGTATCGGAGTGCTGTAGGCAGGGCTTCGTAATACATCATGACCTGAGGCTTCAAGATTCTGTACTGAGGTAGTGCTGGACTGAACATGGTGCCTCAAGTAGTGACTTGACTCCTTTTCACTGGTCTCAAATTTAGTTCCTTCCATTCCAGTCTTCAAAGACGGCCAGTTTGAAAGGTTACTGAGAAAGGTTACTGGCCATAGTGCAGTGCACTGATACAGGCAATGAGAATCAGAGTGCCACAGGAAAGGGGCACAATGGACAAACATAGGACTGCTGAAACAGATCCTTGCCAGAGCACAGTCTGATATGAGATCCTGTGCTTCTGGTGGCGAACAGCACGTCCACACACCGGTCGGACCCATCACCAGGAGAAAGTGACCAGTCCAGGATACAGGCCACACAGATTCCAGTAACAAACGTGCGGCATTTTGGGAATGCAAATCAGACCAGGACTTTCACATTTGGTGGTACGATCCTGGGGAGTGTTGCTGAACAAAGAGAGACCTTGGAGTGCAGGTTCATAGCTCCCTGAAGTTGCTGAGTTGTTTGATTGCTGCGGGATGGTTTGGGAGCGATGAGCAGTGACCTTCCTTTTGCCCTATGTCTGACAGCAGGGATTAGGCTTTGACCTCCTGGCCTCCCCTGACCTTGTACTCATCCTGAGTCAATGCTGCATTGACGCCTTCTCTTTCTGAATAGCCCTCAGTCTGCTGACGGTGTCATATCACCACCGGGGTGTTAACCCATACCCCACTGAACAAACAGTCACTGAGCAGATGAGAACCTTGTGAGGTTGGACTGGATTTAACCCTTCAGCAAGTTGGCATCATTCCAGCTGGGATTGATCACTGTGAAGGGTATCAACAAAGCCATCGATGTTTCTGATAACTAATTCTCCCTTGCGATAATCTGTATTTGTGGGATAGGAAAGTGGGCAACCGACTGGGGAATAGTTGAAGTGGCGATTTGACTTCCTAGAGCTGAAAATGAGCAGTGACGGGGTGGAAGTTTTTCCAGGGTCCTTGTGTGATGCTGAAAGAAGTGCTTGTTCCCAGTGACGGTCTCTGACATGTTTGGTTCTGTGTATGATGCTGAGATTGCTGGGCGTTTGGGACATGAGACTTCTAGTGTCCGTTTTGAGGAGTTGGCACTCGGTTTATTCCTCAGTGGTTGTTAATTGCTTGCTAAATTTAAAGCTTTCAAAAATTTGACATGTGAGTTATTTTTGTTGGGGATTGTTTTTAGGTTAATTGTGGCTCTGGAGAGCTGCCGATGATGGTGGAGTTTATGCCAGCGTGTATGCCAGGAGAAACAATAGCCTTGTGGTATTATCGCCAGCTTAATTCTCGGGAGACCCAGGGAGCTGAACTGCAGCAGTTGGTGGAACTGGATTTAAGGAGGAATCTGGAATTACAAGTCTTAATGGCGACCGTGGAACTATTGTTAACTGCCAGGGAAACAAAAATCAACTCAGTGAAAGCGGGAACGGTCAATACTGGAGATCAGAGTCGAGAGTGTGGTGCTGGGAAGCCACAGCCGGTCAGGCAGCATCCGAGGAGCAGGAGAATCAACGTTTTGGGCACAAGCGTTTATCAGGAAATGATGACAGGCTTTTTACTGATGAAGGGCCTTTGACAAAAACGTTGATTCTCCTGCCCCTCGGATGCTGCTTGACCCACTGTGCTCTGCCAGCTCCACTCTCTCGACTGTCAGGGGAAAACCCACATGATTGACTAAAGTCACTTTGGGAAACTGCGACCCTTACGGTTCACTGACTATCTCAGAAGGGACGGTCAGGGCTGATCAGACCTCCCAGTCCCCGCCCATTTCAATTCCCCTTCCCGCTCCCTCTCCATCACCATCCTCCCAGTCCCTGCCCATTTAAATTCCCCTTCCCACTCCCTCTCCATGACCACCCTCCCAGTCCCCCCCCCCGATTTCAATTCCCCCTCCCCACTCCCTCTCCGACATGACCATCGTTGGCCTCCTCCATTGCCATAATGAACCAAACCACAAATTGAAGGAACAATACCTCGTCCTCTGCTGGGCAGCTGATAGCTGAAGGACTCAATGAAGAGTTCTGCAATTCCCCAGCCCGTCCCCCTCCCTCCCTCTCCTCCGACCGACCCTTCCTTCCAGCTCCTAACTGGATTCATCCCCCACATCGAGCAACCAGGTCAGACCCTCTCCCTGCGTTCACCTATCCCTACCTCACCATCACACCCCTCTCCCTACCTCCTTGATCTACAGTTCCCCTTCCACCCACCCCCAGTCCTGAAGAATGGTTACACCCGAGACATTGACTTCCCCACCTCCTGATGCTGCCCAGCTTGTTCTGTTGCTCCCGCCTCCTGCCTGTGGGTCCTTTCCTGACGTGGCCTACATGTGTCTCCAGACCTAGAGCAATGTGGATGACTCTTAACTGTCCTCTGGGCAGTTAGTGATGGCCCATCAGTGCTGACCTTGCCAGCAACACCCTCCTCCCATTAATGAATAATTTTCCTTGTTGAACAATCACAGACAATTCCCAGTCTGGAATGTTCCAGATTCCCAACCTGGGCTTCCTTCACTTGGTTGAAACTTAGCTGTTTCGGAATTACCAAGAGATTGACGTTGGGAGGGTCAATGGCCTGAGTTGGAGTGAGAACCCAGCGTTGTGTGAAAAAGCTGTGGGACCCGAGAGCAGGCAGAGGGCTTTGTGATGACCCCTCTGGGAGGATTTATAATCCTGTCACAGTGACGGGATTTCTTTCTTTTCTGGAGTACAAGGTGGTGGTGTTTTCAGACTGAATCACGACAGAGTGAAATGTTCCTGTCTCTAATGGCTGTCTGTCCCTTACATGGCACGATTACAGAGACTGCACATTCTGGGGGTGGTGTCTCAGATTTCCCTCTTGGAACTTGTTCTCACTTTGATCCATTCTGACCACCTTTTAGCAGTTCACAGAACGCTAATAGAACAACGTAACCAAGGCCATACATCAGCTCAGACGTGATCTCGAAAGAAATAGGTGTTCCTTCTTGAAATGCTCCCTCCCCCAGCTACTGGATTGTCTTCCCTGAAAAGGGAGGGTCTCTCTCTCTCTCTCTCTCTTTTGTTGGCCTTGCATTGGAGTCTCCCCTTGCTGGTTGATAGGACCATTGCTGGATGGTGCATGTTGGCTCTGGGTTAATGTGTGACAGCAGCTGGAAGGTGCAGGTGGGACTTGGAGAAGAGGAGGAGGATTGTGAACGGTGGTGTGCCAGGAAGAGTTGGGCCGTACCCCTTGTGGGTTGAGAGCTCTTGGGTGAGCCCAAGGCATAGGAGAACTGGAGTCAGGGCAGTCTTTGTTGATGGGAGAGAGAGAAAGAGATCCCTCACACAATCGAAGACCAAATCCCAATGCCCAGACCTGGTGGCCAGCAGGAAGTGGGAGCTCAGAGCAACTTGGGGATTCCTCCAACCCTGGTGATCAGCTCGTGGCAGGTGTGGTGAGGAATGGACAATGATCAGGAGAGCATTTTGCATGTTTGAGGGTGAATCTGACTGCCTCGCTCCGAAGGCCAGAGATTTGCTGCAGGATCTGTCTCTGAGATGCTTTGCGTGTGATCTGGGTTCCGTTGTTGGCTGGGCTCCTGGAACCTGTGTTGTCCTCGGTGACCTTTTTGTAATTTGCCGGTCTCCTGAAGAGTGCTCACAAAACCATGGTGATTTCAGTGTGTCTTCTTCATTGGTAAAGCGAGTGTTATTCGCCTTGCGTCTGTGCCCTCCTCGTGACGGCAGTGGGAGTTGAGTGCGGAACATACCCTCTGCTAATTGCTTTCCCAATCCCAGCATTTGAGTCACCTGCCTGGCCAACGTCAGCAGCTCTGGGGTCCCTCGCCTCCTCATGGGAACGTTCCTCTCAGGCTGAAGAGGCAGCAGGAAGTCAGCGCGTTGAGGGGAGACAGTGCCCTTGGCGGTTATCCGACTGGGAGACGGGGAGCACTGCAGATGCCGGAGAGAGTCAGAGTTGGTGAAGTGTGGCGCTGGAAAAGCACAGCCGGTCAGGCAGCGTCCGAGGAGCGGGAGAGTCAACGTTTCGGGTAGGACCCTTCATGGGGAGATAAATGGCGGCTGGAGGAGGTGGGAGCTCAGGGAGCGGCAGGTGGGATGGCAGACAGGTGGGATGGCAGACAGGCAGGGAAAAGGTGATAGAGCTCGGTCGGTGGGAAGTATAGAGCAGACATAAGGAAGGTAAGAACAAGGAGGAGGAATAGGCCGTCCCACCCTTCACTGCTCCACCACTCAATGACATCATTGGGTGGACTCCGCTCCACTTACTCGCGCTCCCACCATATCCCTAAATTCCTTTATCATTCAAAACAAATCTACCGATGATCAGTGTCAACTCCTTCCCTGGGCAAGGAATTCCATGCATTAACAACCCTCTGGGTGAAGACGTTCCTTCTCAGGTCACTCCTAAACCTGTTTCCTCTCATCCTAAGGCCATGGCCTCTGAGCCTCGTCTCACCCACCAGTCGGAACGTCCTCTCTGAGTCTGTTTTATTGATGCCCTTAATGCTCTGTGTTTCTGTAAGATGCCTCGCTCATCCTTCTGAGTTCCAGTCAATATATTCCCAGCCGACCCCTCATAAGCCAACATGATAAAGTAGCCAATGGCCTTGGGGTGACCATCACCCCTGTAAGACTGAAAGCTGGGGTGCACAGTGTCGTCCATTCAACCACTTGGTGATGGCGTTAGTCGCTGGTCACATGGTGTGTGCAGCGCTGGTTCCTTCAGACGGTGAATTTGGATCAGCACAGGCTTGGAGGGGCAAAGGGCCTGTTCCGACGCTGTTCCTGTGAGCAGCTCCCCGGATATGGCCAATTGGGATGAGACCATGTCATCATCCTGGGCCGATGCAACAGAGAAGGGCGTGGAGCCTGGTGACGATGGAGCCATGAATTAATGGGGCTGGTTTGTCAGGCTGTGAAATACGAGACACCCAGGTACAGCGCACCATGACACCTGAAGCTTTATTGCTTGATATACAATCACACTTGGTGCTTTGGAGCTAGTTTAAAAATCTGCCCCTTTTCAGCTGGCATTTATTCAGTTAATCTCGGGTCGGTTTGAAGTTAGCCTGAACAGGAAGTTAGCCACTTTGTGTGATTGTTTTGTTTCTCTAGAGTGGCTCAGTGGTTCACACTGTTGCCTCACAGCGCCAGGGATCCGGGTTCGATCCCAGCCTCAGGCCAGTGTCTGTGTGGAATTTGTACATTCTCCCCGTGTCTGTGTGGGGTTCCTCCCGCAATCTAAAGATGTGCAGGTGAGGGGGGATTAGCCACGCTAAATCACCCACCGTGTGAGGTGCTTTAGTCAGAGGGAAATGGGTCTGGGTGGGTTACTCTTCGGAGGGTCGGTATGGACTTATCGGGCCGAAGGGCCTGTTTCCACACTGCAGGGAATCTCATCCAGTGTGAAAAAACACACCCAATGATAGAACCGAGGACAGTAATAATGATTAGAATAGTCTTGGTACTAGACTATAGGAGTTGTATGGGTTTGCACATTCTTATTAGTGGTTTGCACTTGTTATTGGGAACTTTGTACTTTAGAGCTGAAAATGTGTTGCTGGAAAAGCGCAGCAGGTCAGGCAGCATCCAAGGAGCAGGACAGTCGACGTTTCGGGCATAAGCCCTTCTTCAGGAATGAGAAAAGTGTGTCCAGCAGGCTAAGATAAAAGGTAGGGAGGAGGGACTTGGGGGAGGGGCTCCTCCCCCACCCTCCTCCCTACCTTTTATACCCATCGCATCTCCAACGCCCCTCCCCCAAGTCCCTCCTCCCTACCTTTTATCTTAGCCTGCTGGACACACTTTCCTCATTCCTGAGGTAGGGCTTATGCCCCGAAACGTCGAATCTCCTGCTCCTTGGATGCTGCCTGACCTGCTGCGCTTTTCCAGCCACACATTTTTCGGCTCTGATCTCCAGCGTCTGCAGTCCTCACTTTCTCCTCCAACTTTGTACTTGAGAGCACTCTGTCTTGGAGAAAGCAGCATCTTCAGACAGGTGGCAAGGAAAATGGACGGGAGGTCAGGTCAAGAGGGCAATGCCATGTCGGAGGGTTGGATCTGGGAGGGGTGGGCAGTGGGGAGATTTGGAAACTGGAGAATTCAATGCTCAGGCCGTGTGGTTGGAGGCTCCCAAGGTGGAAGATGTAGTGTTCCCCTTCCAGTTTGCAGGTGGCCTGGTTTAGGTAGTGGAGAGAGACCAGAATGGACATATCATTGGGGGTGTGGGAGGGGGAGTCGGAATGGATGGCCACCGGAAGGTGGGTATGGACCAGAGATCATCCCTGAACCACTCCGTGAGTTTGGGCTCAGCCTTGTTGATGTTGAGAAGACCACGTCCAGGGCAATGGCTGCAGCAAATGAGGATGTGCAACTCAGTCTCTGTATCACTGGGCCAGAAATCCAGAGACCCCCACACCCTTGATGAGTCCAGGTTCGAGTCTTAGTGTAGCAGTAGGTGAAGTTTAAATTTATATCACACATCTGGACTCCCCAAAAAAACACTGATATGCTCATGGGAGGGGAATCCGGGCTGGCCAACTTGAGAGCCACAGACACGTGCTTGAACATGAATAGCGCCCCTGTCCCCCTGTCCTGAAGAGAAGGTGGAAGTCTCTCAGTCAGAGGGCAATTCGGAACGGCCAACAAAGACTCATCTGGCCAGTGGCGCCCAGACCTGGTGGGAACAGGGAGTTGGGCACAGCTCACTGCCAGTGCATTTGGTTCCTGCATTGCAGGCTTCAGTTTGAATGGTTAGTGAGCCAGGGTAGATGAGAGAGAGAGAGAGAGAGCTTCTGCGCATCATTGAAGATGGGTCTGGGATGAGAAGGACAGTGAGCTGGCTGATGATGGCTGCTTTAGAGAGATTAGACGGAGGCTCTGGGGACTTGAGCTGCGTGATTTTGTCCACAAGTTTTCCGTAATCACTTTTCAGCATGCCGTCTTTGAGAAGCAGTTTAAGTGAGCAATTCCTGTGTTGACAGCTGAGTGCCAGAAGCCTTTGTTTTGACAACTGTGTGCTGTCTGAATTTGGGAGGAGAATAGAAGTTCACTCTCATTACACTCATCGTTTGGCTGCGGAAAAGGCTGATTGTTCTTTTGCTCAGAGATCAAACAGCACTCACGAGTTTCCCAACCATTTTCTACTGTTTAAAGAAATGAATGTTTGTAGCACTCGACAGGTTTTCCCAGGGCGTTGTACCCAGAGCCCCCACCTCACGAGCTCAACTCAGAGTCTCCAACAAACCAAACAGGACCATTTTGAACCTGCTCCATCTTTCAGTAAGATCATGGCTGATTTGTTTCTGTTCCAAATCCCACATTCCCAGTCCGTTTCCCGACAACACAGGACTCCACCCCCACCCCCCCCCCCCACCCCACCACCGATCAGCGAGAAGCTCTCGACCTCCATCTTGTCTCACCCCACCCGCCCCCCCCCCCCCCCACCACTGCGTTCTGAAGCAGAGAGGGCCAAAGTCAGAGACAACATGCTCTCCTCATCCCTGTCCCTGAAAGGCCCCGACTTCATTTTCAAACTGTGCCCCCTTACCTCCGCCCTCCTTTCCACCTCCATATTGTCAAGGCCATTCCGGATTTTAGATACTTCAAGTTGCACCCATCCCCCACCCCTTCCCACTCCCACTAGCCCCTGGTCCCTGACCTGCCTGACATATCCTGAAAGACTACCTCTTTATTCCAGGTGTCCAACCCAAAGACCTCCATCGAATCATCAAATCCCGGCAGTGTGGAAACAGGCCCTTCAACCCAACAAGTCCACACTGACTCTCTGAAGAGTAACCCACCCAGACCCGTTCCCTTACCCTCTTACTCTACATTTACCCCTCAGTACTGCACCTAACCTACACATCCCTAAACACGATGGGACAATTTCCCATTGCCAATCCACCCTAACCTGCACATCCCTGAGCACTATGGGTAATTTAGCACGGCCAATCCACCCTAACCTGCACATCCCTGGGCACTGTGGGTAATTTAGCACGGCCAATCCACCCTAACCTGTTCATCCCGGAGCACTATGGGTAATTTAGCATGGCCAATCCACCCTAACCTGCACATCTCTGAGCACTATGGGTAATTTAGCATGGCCAATCCACCCTAACCTGCACATCCCTGAGCACTATGGGTAATTTAGCACGTACAATCCACCCTCACCTGCACATCCCTGAGCACTATGGGTAATTTAGCACGGCCAATCCACCCTAACCTGCACATCCCTGAGCACTATGGGTAATTTAGCATGGCCAATCCACCCTAACCTGCACATCCCTGAGCACTATGGGTAATTTAGCATGGCCAATCCACCCTAACCTGCACATCCCTGGATTATGAGTGGAAACCCACACAGACACGGGGAGAATGTGCAATGTCATGGCACACACACAGTCGCTGAAGGCTGGAATCGAACCCGGGTCCCTGATGCTGTGAGGCAGCAATGCTAACCCTGAACCTCCTAACTATTTATATCTTTCCTTAAGGGGCTGCTCAGCCTTGGAGATGTAGTCTCACCCTTGCCCTGCCTAACAGATTTGTAAGATCTTCACTGATTGCGTTCAGACGCGAGCTTCATCGTCAGCTGTAGCTGCCCATGAACCTGAGATGAATCACGCACCAATGCTCGGAAATCCCTGTGCCCTTCAGAATCCCTGACCGTCCCACTCCGTGTAAGTAACACTCAGCTTTCTTCTTTGTCCCCTAGAGTGTGCAACTTCACGTTCTGCCATCTGACCGTGCCCGCCACTGAACCTGCCTGTCTCTGTCTGGCAGTCTCTTTGTCTACCTCGCAGTGTATCGAGTGACCTCATGTCACCGTCAGGCTCTCAGCCCCCTCCTGTAATCCCGGGTATAAATTATACAAGGTGATAGTGCAGACCA
This sequence comes from Hemiscyllium ocellatum, assembly GCF_020745735.1. Taxonomy (NCBI): domain Eukaryota; kingdom Metazoa; phylum Chordata; class Chondrichthyes; order Orectolobiformes; family Hemiscylliidae; genus Hemiscyllium; species Hemiscyllium ocellatum. The sequence goes on along the minus strand of NC_083448.1, from coordinate 7,737,468 downwards.
CCACAGACCTCTCAAAGGTCCATACTCTCTGGGAGGCTGGGAGGAAACCATTGAGGAGAATAGGCCAAGGTGTTCCTTATTGAGGGGGGAGGAGAAGAAATGTTCCTTTTTAAAAAAGACACCATTTTGACATCACCCTTGCGGATGAGGGGATTTTACTTTTCAAATTGCCTCACTGAAGGCTGCATGGTGACTTGTCATTGATTCCGTGAGTTGATTTAAACACGGAAACATCTCCTCAGTTCTGCAGGTTCAGTTTGGTGGGCTGCGCTCACTGATTATTGGTTACGTAGGCCGAACTCTGTCTCACACTGACCCACACAGTTCCCTGCCCCCTCAGCAATAACCAAAGGCTGTTGGAGATCCTGATTTGGGCCAGTTTTGTGCTCTTCTGCCTGGAGGGGAAGGCTTTCTGTCCCCGCTTCGAAAACAATCAACAAAACTGGACCCGTTGACAAAATAAAAATGCAGCCATTTGGAAGAGATGTTCAAAGTCCTTCACAAATGATTTCATGGCAGGTTTTTGTAAATGGCATGATTCCATTGGATGCCAACTTGTAGCTATTTGTGAAGGAACAAATTGGAGAGACAATGAAATGATAATGTGTTGGTTGCCAAGAAATCCAGTAAGTCACAATGGGGGATAAAAACAATGATTTGGTCATGGCACATTGGCTCAATGGTCAGCACTGCTGCCTCATAGCCACCTGGGTTTGGTTCCACCTTCTGGGCACTGTCTGTGTGGAGTTGGCACATTCTCCCTGCTCTGTGTTTCGGGTGCGTTTCCTCCCACCATCCAAAGCTGTGCAGGTTAGAGCGGATTGGCCATGCTACGTTACCCAAAGTGCCCAGGGCTGGGCAGGCGAGGTGGGTTAGCCAGAGGAAATGCGGGGTTACAGGGATAGGGTAGGAAGGCTGGGTTTGGGTGAGACCCTCTTCAGTGCGGACTCAATGGGCCGAATGGCCTGCTGCCACACTGTTGGGATGGTATGATTGATGAGTTAGGTGGATGAGCAATGATCATCATCCAAAAATTCCATTGGTGCTGGAATGATTCCTTGTGAATGGAAGCTCATCACGTTCACCCAGTTGCATATAGGAGAGACAACAGGGAACAACACACCCATTAGCCTCCCATTTGCAGAAAATTCTAACATTGTCCAACTCATGAAAGACGTGATAACTTGTAATCCGAGTCTCTTGATCTCATCATGGATTTGCAAATGGGAAATTATGTTTGGTGAATGTGTCGGGAGGATGTGAGAAACTGATGGAAATAGTATCGTTAGACTTGGAGAAGGCTTTTGATAAGCTCCCCCACAGAGGGCTGGTTACCGTGGAGAAAGGGCAGAGGGATAGGAGGGCAGGTGCTGGCATGGATGAACAGCCAGAGAGAAGGTCGAAAATGGGTTGGTCATCACCTGGGCAGGCGAACAGTTCTGGCTTGTTCACAGCTTCTGTCTGGATTTGGAGGTGTAACCTTTCCAAATTTGGCGGAAGATGTCCAGCAGATTGGGAACGTGAGTCAGCAGGAAACTGGGAAGTGGGCTTCTGGAGGTATTGGGCAGGCTTTTCCAATGGGCAAGGACGTGATGGATTTGGGAAAACCGAGGGGTCAGTCAGAGGAAGTGATGCGCGGAGTATTTTCACAATGTTCGGGAGGTGGACAGTGTGCACGGACAAAGGGACCTCGGTTTCCTCATTGACAAGTCACTGAAGGCTGCCTTGCGGGTGCGCCAAGTTAGTAGGAAGGCTGACAGAAGTTCCACCTTCAGTGCAAGAGGACTTCAGGACAGGAGCATGAACTCTTGCTTCAGTTGTATTGGAGCTTGGTTAGACTGCTCCGAGAGTGTTGTGTGCAATTTTGACCTCCTTACTGCTACAGAGGGAGGGGCAACACAGATTCACCAGAATTGTTCCCGCGACGGTGGGACTGTGCCCCGGACAGAAATCTGGGCTGTGTTCCCCAGAGTTGTGAAGAACGAGAGGTGGTGTCTTGACAATTTATGAAGTGTTTAAGGGGATCAAGAGTAGAGTCGTGGAATCACCGAGATGTACAGTACGGAAACAGACCCTTCGGTCCAACCCAATCTAGTCCCACCTGCCAGCACCCGGCCCCTATCCCACCAAACCCTTCCTATTCATATAACCATCCAAATGTTGCAATTGTACCAGCCCCCACCACATCCTCTGGCAGCTCATTCCATACACGTACCACCCTCTGTGTGAAAAGGTTGCCCCTTCAGTCCCTTTTATATCTTTCCCCTCTCGCCCTAAACCTACGCCCCTCTAGTTCTGGACTCCCCCACCCCAGGGAGAAGAGTTTGTCATGCCTCTGCCTGATCTCCTGATGGTGCTGTGGAGGGTAATCACTTCTGAAGGGCGAAATGCGAAGGGAGGTAACTGGAAAGGCATGACCAGGGAATGTGTGCCCGAAATGCCTGTGTTCCCCTGATGGAGGTCCCTGTGACAGTGCGGGGCTGGCTTCTGGCGAGATCTCAGGAGCCCAAGCTGACAGGAACTGCCACTCTGTTGGGAACTGTTGGCATACAAGCAGCTCAGCAATACCCTCCAGCACAGTGATCTGGTTCCTCATTGCGGGCAGTCCAAGCTGATGAACTGTAGGAGGCGCTCTTACCCCATGCTGTGAAGGCAGAAGCTTGGGTTTGAGAGCAGCCATCAGACCTATCGCTGACTGCTCCTCAGCAAATCTCTGCAAGTACTCTGTCATTCCTTCCCATTCAGCCACCAGATTGTTCTCCAAATGCAGGGTTGTTACTTTGCCCTCAATAAGCCAGCAGCTCTTGGGGCTAAAGACCAGAATCCTCCAACCTCTGGACTCGGGCTGGTTGAATGTTCATTTTATCCATGGTGGTGGTACCCAGTGGTTGCTTCCTGTTCTGTGCCCCTCTCTCCTGACCTGCCTGGAATATCCCCACAGAACCCTCTGCGGATTCTGAAAGGATCCGCGGTGTCTCCCACTCTGAAGGGAATGGTGCCCGATCTCTTCAAAGGCTTGGTGACCATCTTTGGATTGGACACAAAGAGGCGATCTCCCTGAGCCCTCAAAGGCTCTCTGAGGTGGTGGGGGGTGCGAACGTGCCCTTGGAGCTGACAATCGTCATGGGGTGTGAGTCACCGTTGCCGGGAGGCCTGACACCAGACAATCCCGAACCGTTTCAGTCACGTCCAGGCGACCCTGTTCAGCCTTTGAGCAGAAGGCCAGAGATGTGCATCTTCCTCCAACACGTGACCAGCAGTTGGAGCTGCTGACCAGACAGTTGCCTGGCTTTTGGCGAGTCTGTCATCCTGCAGTTAAGGGCGCCCTGTTCCCATGACAGAGGCGTGCGCTTGCTGGAGTTGTCTGAGGACAGCTGGCCCCCACAGTGCGTTGGCGTGGGGTCGGAATTGTCACGTTGCTGTCGAGACGACACGGAGGGGCTGGGCTGATGGGAGCTTCCGATGCAGTCCTCGCTGAAAGCTGTCAAAGCACAGAGTTCAGGGAAATCTACAGCGGCAGCAACAACAACTGGCACTTGCATGGCGCCCTGACTCTGACAAAGCACCATGCAGTGCTCCCAGAGCGTCACAGGATGTGTTGGACTCCAGCTGTAGATTGAAATGACAGCTGGTTGAATGTTCCTCTTATCCATGGTGGTGGTGCCCAGTGGTTGCTTCCTGTTGGACGCTGGGAGGAAGAGAAAGGCAGGACTTGGTGGGAAATCAAATTTGTCCAGGAGAGACTGCAAAGACCACCCTGCCAGGAGATGCCACAGTGGGCTGCACTGGCACCAGCTGGTGGGGAAGGTGGCATTCATTCCCGTGAAGTTCACAATGTCAAGGCAACCCACATGGACTGGAAACCTGGAAAAAGCTGAACGGTTCAGGAATGCAGAGAGACCGGGAGACACCGGTCTTCACACCGATCAACAGGTCCTTGGGCGTGAAACATTCAACGCCACGAGCAATTCAGAAAGCAAAAGGGTCTGTCCGCTCAGTTAGAAAATACGAGAGTGCCCTTGCCTGCAGTTTTTGAGGGGCAGAGAGCGAGGGGCTTGGTGATACCACCTCACAGGGCTGTGCAGGAGTCAGGCAGGGCCAATAGGTAGATGGTCTTGCAACAGGGAGGGCAAGACCAGACGGATTCCTCACAAAGAACATGATTCTCGTGTGATGTGTTTGATCTCCTCCTTCCCCATCAGCTGATGAACTCTCCAGGCCATGACAGAGGCAACCACACCGCTGCGGGTCTGGAGTCAATCTCGCTCCCTGGGGAAACCGCTTGGGTTATTCCAACAGGTGGCAGTTTGTGTTTCCGTGTTTGTTTTTCCTTGAAATTAAATTTTACCTTCTCCCTCGATGGGATTCGAAACCACGTGGGCCAGAGCCTGCTGCTGTGGACCACTCATCCCGTCACAGGGCCTCCAGTTCTCTGTGTCACCCTAGGGAAAGATGGAGGGAACTTGGTCCCCTGAAGTTGAGGAGGGTGAGCATTGATCTCATCGAAACCTTGCAAGACTCTGAAGGGGTTCCAGTCATCAGAAGCTAGGAGATGTTTATCCACCCTTGCCCTGAACCCTCGCCTCGTTGGGTTGGCGGTGAGAGGTTGACCTTGTTAAAACGACAGCCGGGAGGAAGGACTTGCCAGAAGGTGGTGAATCTTTGGAGCCCCTGTGTCTGCTTGGATGTTGGATGTTTCAGACTGAGTTGGGCACATGAGGATGGTCTGGGAAAGGGCAGTTGGGGTAGAAGATGGTGCTGAATGCTGACGGACCTATCAGGGTCTGAGTGACCGACGGCCGGTGGTTGGAGGTGGCCGGAGGTGCTGTGGGGCGCTCCCGGCCACGATGCAAGGTGCGGGCTGGGTGGCTCAGAGAGAAGGCGGTCAGGACTGCTCAAGCTCCCCTGAGGCTCGGCCAGACGGTGAACTGTGTCACTGCACTGGGAGACCAGGATGTGGTCTTCCTGAGCCACGGAGAGAGACGGGAGTTGGTGGTGAGGAAGCCTTCATCTGAGAGCGCATTGAGCTGGCCTGGCCACCCGACACTGGCCTGTTAGCTGGTCCCGGTGGCCGGTGGATGATGACTGAAGCACGCGCACCCCGACGGGTTGCAGAGTCTGTGAGGAGGTGGCCAGTGGGCAAACCCTGAACCGGTCACCCGCACACTCCATTCAGTTTTACAGCATCCCCCCCAAAAACACCACAAGGGGTGCTCAGCGCGGATTCCCCGCAAGGGGGCAAAGATGGAATACCCCGCTGCCATGGCAACAGGGGAGGCCACTCGGCCCGTCAGGTCACTGCTGTCCCCTCCCCACAACCTTGGAAGGTGGAGAAACGTGAACAGTGCAGAGGGAGCGAGGCTACGCAGACTGGTGGAGAAGTCTGATCCCATGTGCCAGGGCTTTAACCCCACCACCCCCCTCATCCCTGGACATCTGGGGGATCCTGGGTGGGGTCAGTCCATGTGTTGAGGGCTCTCAGGCGATGGGTTCAAGCCTGGCTGAGAGGCCATTCCCACTCTCCTTTCTCGACCTTGCACCCATTGTTCCCTGATTCCTGAGGGAGGGAATGATCGCCCTATCCCAGCCAGGAGAGCTGAAGCAGATCACCCCTTGGTCTCTGCTGTTGCCAGGGCATCGGTTCACCAGCTGTCTCGGTCCTGCAGCAACCTTCCTTGGCCTGGCAAGAGCTAATCTCACCTTTCCTGCTTCTCTCTCTCTCTCTCTCTCTCTCTCTCTCCCTCGAAACTCTCCCTGCAGCTTGCTGATGCTGGAAACTCGACTCCCCAGTGACAGGGCACGTTGCAATATAACCAGCCGCATCAGCAGAAATCTGCAGCTTGTTTCACATGCAGTTGACAGGGAAATCAATTCACCAGCACGGGAACATGATTCCCACACCCAGGGCTGCAGGACTGCAGTCTGCTCATCCACATGGACACTGCGATTACTCTGAACCATGTACACAAACACACCAACACTATTCACAATACACCACTCTCCCTTCCTCATGTACACCATTCACAATCCACACTCTCTCTTACTCATGTACACACACACATGTACACCATTCACAATCCACACTCTCCCTTCCTCATGTACACACACACACGTACACCATTCACAATCCACACTCTCCCTTCCTCATGTACACACACACACGTACACCATTCACAGTCCACACTCTCCCTTCCGCATGTGTACACACACACACGTACACCATTCACAATCCACACTCTCCCTTCCTCATGTACACACACACACGTACACCATTCACAGTCCACACTCTCCCTTCCGCATGTGTACACACACACACGTACACCATTCACAATCCACACTCTCCCTTCCTCATGTACACACACACGTGTACACCATTCACAATCCACACTCTCCCTTCCTCATGTACACACACAAACGTACACCATTCACAATCCACACACTCCCTTCCCCATGTACACACACACACGTACACCATTCACAATCCACACTCTCCCTTCCTCATGTACACACACAAACGTACACCATTCACAATCCACACTCTCCCTTCCCCATGTACACACACACACGTACACCATTCACAATCCACACTCTCCCTTCCTCATGTACACACACACACGTACACCATTCACAATGCACACTCTCCCTTCCTCATGTACACACACACACGTACACCATTCACAATCCACACTCTCCCTTCCTCATGTACACACACACACGTACACCATTCACAATGCACACTCTCCCTTCCTCATGTACACACACACACGTACACCATTCACAATCCACACTCTCCCTTCCTCATGTACACACACACACACACGTACACCATTCACAATGCACACTCTCCCTTCCTCATGTACACACACACACACACACACACACACGTACACCATTCACAATCCACACTCTCCCTTCCTCATGTACACACACAAACGTACACCATTCACAATCCACACACTCCCTTCCCCATGTACACACACAAACGTACACCATTCACAATCCACACTCTCCCTTCCCCATGTACACACACACACACACGTACACCATTCACAATCCACACTCTCCCTTCCCCATGTACACACACACACGTACACCATTCACAATCCACACTCTCCCTTCCTCATGTACACACACACACGTACACCATTCACAATCCACACTCTCCCTTCCTCATGTACACACACACACGTACACCATTCACAATCCACACTCTCCCTTCCTCATGTACACACACACACACACGTACACCATTCACAATGCACACTCTCCCTTCCTCACGTACACACACACACATGTACACCATTCACAATCCACACTCTCCCTTCCTCACGTACACACACACACACATGTACACCATTCACAATCCACACTCTCCCTTCCTCACGTACACACACACACATGTACACCATTCACAATCCACACTCTCCCTTCCTCGTGTACACACACACACGTACACCATTCACAATCCACACTCTCCCTTCCTCGTGTACACACACACACACATGTACACCATTCACAATCCACACACTCCCTTCCTCATGTACACACACACACGTACACCATTCACAATCCACACTCTCCCTTCCTCATGTACACACACACACATGTACACCACTCACAATCCACACTGTTCCTTGCTCGTGTACACACACACACACACACGTTCGCTATCCCGGTGAAGTCCGCCTGCCATGTCTCTGCCCAGCTCTGCACCCTGTCGATATCACGCTTCAGCCTTCAATCCTCCTTATTCTCCACAACCCCACCAATCTTTGTTGCATCTGCTAAGTTGCGAATGAGACCAGCTCCATTTTCCTCTGAATGATTGCCATCCTGGATGAGCTGCTTTTCCTGACTCTCCCGGCTCCCTTCAGGCTCTCCTCCCTTCCTCCTTCCTCTCTCCATGCCTTCCCTTTGGCTATTCCTTCCCCTTGCAGCCTGGTTGCCCTCCCACCGTCTGTTCCCTGTTTGTTGTTGAGTGTGGTGAAGCCGGTTAGACCCTGGTGTCTGAGAGCTCGCCCCAGTGCAGGGAAGGAGTACAAGTCCAGGTATCTGCTCCAGCTCCCTGCTGAAGGAGTGGTCTGAGGGAGGGGACGATGGAATCCAGGTCTGGCCTGTGGAATGGATTTGGATGACCCACCTGGACCTTAGGGACGGAGGAGGGGTTTTAACCCCCTTGGTAGTGTCTTCGGCAAGCCTTATCTCTGAATCAACATCACGGTCACCCCTCCACAACAAGAGCTGGCCATTGCTGGCTGTGGGAGCTTGCTATCTCCTGACAGGCTGCTCTGTTTCTGACTTCGTGACAGTATTGTGTAGCAGGCAAGCGATGGCTCGTGCCTTGGGGCTGGACAGAACCACCAGGTTCTATGTTTTCCCCGTGTTGCTGCACTTTGACATCGTGAATGAGCCCACACGTGTTTAACTGGCTTAAAATCTTCCACTGCTTTCTCCTCACTCCCCCTCCCCTCCCCCAGCCCCTCCACCCCTGTCCCCCTCCATCTCTGGGCGTGAATCTGATCTTCCGCCGTCCATGTGAATGCTGTTGCGCCCCTCAGAGGTTGCTGACCCGTCTCCAACTCTCCCTGGGTCCTGTGTCAGCAGGAACCACTCCAGTCTCCCCCATTGTACTGGACTCGGCGTTGTTTGGGACCCCCATCTGGCTAACCATGTTCTAGCTTTTGCATCAGCCCTGTAGTGTGGGCCTCCTCAGCGGAGCGAGCGACAGGGAGGTGTTTCTCTCAGGGTGTTGGGATGGGGCGGGAGGGCTGCATTTTCCTTTCCCCAGCCCTGCTGGTTTGAGACTGCACGTCAGCACGAACTATATTTAACTGCAACGTCAGAGAGCCCAGCACTGCCTCAGCACTGTCACGGTGCACTGAGCTCCAGATGAAAAAGGAGCTTGGCTGTGTGCATTCATGATCACAAAGAGATATTTGGCCTCAAGGTCCCAAAGGCAGAGAGTACGCCCTCCTCAATATGTTTCTTTTGCTGCTTTGGAGGAGAGTGAATATTGATCTCACTATCCCGCAGCCTTGATCTGTTGTAAATCTGAAAACATCCATTGGTGAGGAGAGCAGGGCAGATTCAGAAAGAATCCAACAAGCAGAATCAGCAAGTCACAGTCTCTTCTCAATCACCTGTGTGTATGCACACTCACACTGACGGACATACGAACACAGACACACACGGACACACGCACACACACACACACACACACACACACAGATAGACAGACACAGACACACAGACACACACACACAGATACACAGACATGCACACAGACACACACACACGCACGTGCGCATACACATACAGATACACAGACACGCGCACACCCGCACAGACACACACGCACGCACACACGTGCACACAGACACACACACAAGCAGAGACACACACACACATACACTTGCAGACACAGACACGCTCACACTCTCTCACACACACTCACACACACACTCTTTCTTCCTGTGTGTGCTTTCTGATGTGAATATCAGACTCAGTCCCACACATAATCTGCTGCAGATTCTGGTGACCATCTTCACCAGGACTGGAGTCACCGGTGCTGTGTTGATCTGTCCCTTTCACTGCAGGGGCTCAGCTTCATGCTGTCAGGCCAGGATTTACAACTCCTCCTGACCTGTCGCGTGATTACTCTTCCCCACTGAGGACCTTCAGCACAGTTATCACTGGGTGGGTGAGGCGCCCTCTCAAAGGACACAGCAGACATGGCAACTGGTCCCTCCCTCAAGCTGAGGAGTCCCCAGCTCTCTCTCTCTCTCTCTCTCCACCCCAGGGGGATGTTTTTTCTGAACTTCAAGGCCCATGCCCTTGTTTCCCAGAGCAGGTTCGGTTCTGGAAGTCTTTGTAGCTTCATGTGATTCACAGGGAGTGCTCAGTGTTGCCTGCTGCTGGTCGCTGATGCCTCACTGATGCTCATGAGAGGAATATGGGCCAAATCGAGATGAGGTGAGAGTAATTTAGTTTGGGAACCATGGTTGGGGTGGACGTATTGGACTGGCCACGCTGTATGACTCCATGGTTCAAATTGACAAGATTGACAAGGATGGTGCCAGGGTTGGAGCTACAGGGAGAGGCTGAACAGGCCGGGGCTGTTTTCCCTGGAGTGTCGGAGACTGAGGGGTGACCTTGTAGAGGTTTACAAAATCATGAGGGGACATGGATAGGGTAAATAGGCAAAGTCTTCCCCCTGGGGTGGGGGAGTCCAGAACTAGAGGGGCATAGGTTTAGGGTGAGAGGGGAAAGATATAAAAGAGACCGAACAGGCAACTTTTTCACACAGAGGGTGGTACGTGTATGGAATGAGCTGCCAGAGGATGTGGTGGAGGCTGGTACAATTGCAACATTTAAGAGGCATTTGGATGGGTATATGAATAGGAAGGGTTTGGAGGGATATGGGCTGGGTGCTGGCAGGTGGGACTAGATTGGGTTGGGATATCTGGGTCGGCATGGACGGGTTGGACCGAAGGGTCTGTTTCCGCGCTGTACATCTCTATGACTCTCCTCTCACTTCACTTCATGGGCCTCCATCGCCTCTCACCTCACCTCCTTGTGGGAGGGAGGTCTTGTTCCAGATTCTTGAGTGAGTTGAAGTCACGTTGAAGTTCTGGGAACACTGCCGGAATTGTTGAGGCTCCTGTTCAGATCCAGTCAATCTCTTGCTCATTTTCCTCTCCTTCCTGTCGCCTCTGAGCCTGATCCTCGTCCTTTCCCAGGCCCGACAACCCCACCTAAAGTGGGGCCTCAGACTTTCACAGCACAACTGGAGATTCAAGGCCCACAGTGGGCAAGGCCACATGTCAAAGACATGGTGTGCAGTTCAAGTCCCGAGAGAGTCAGAGCCTGTGTGTCAGATAGGAGAGGAAACCACTGAGGATTCATTTCCACGTGTGTGATTCACTTGAAAGGATCCCCTTGCATTTTGTTCAGAAACCCAGGGAGGGTTTCCTGTGGTATATTTTTGGGCGGCACGGTGGCACAGTGGTTAGCACTGCTGCCTAACAGCACCAGGGACCTGGGTTCAATTCCCACCTCAGGCGCCTGTCTGTGTTGAGTTTGCACGTTCTCCCAATGTCTCCGGGTGCTCCGGTTTCCTCCCACAATCCAACAATGTGCAGGTTAGGGTGGATTGGCCATGCTAAATTACCCATAGTGCTCAGGGATGTGCAGGTTAGGGTGGATTGGCCATGCTAAATTATCCATAGTGCCCAGGGATGTGCAGGTTAGGGTGGATTGGCCATGCTAAATTACCCATAGTGCTCAGGGATGTGCAGGTTAGGGTGGATTGGCCATGCTAAATTATCCATAGTGCCCAGGGATGTGCAGGTTAGGGTGGATTGGCCATGCTAAATTACCCATAGTGCTCAGGGATGTGCAGGTTAGGGTGGATTGGCCATGCTAAATTTCCCATAGTGCCCAGGGATGTGCAGGTTAGGGTTGATTGGCCATGCTAAATTACCCATAGTGCCCAGGGATGTGCAGGTTAGGGTTGATTGGCCATGCTAAATTACCCATAGTGCCCAGGGATGTGCAGGTTAGGGTTGATTGGCCATGCTAAATTACCCATAGTGCCCAGGGATGTGCAGGTTAGGGTTGATTGGCCATGCTAAATTACCCATAGTGCCCAGGGATGTGCAGGTTAGGGTTGATTGGCCGTGCTAAATTACCCATAATGTGAGGTGAAGGGGTAAATGTAGGGGAATGCGTCTGGGTGGGTTGCTCTTTGGAGGGTCGGTGTGGACTTGTTGGGCCGAAGGGCCTGTTTCCACACTGTCGGGAATCAGTGTCATTGTTGAGAGGCTGTGTGAAGCTCTTGCACAATAGAGATGTGCTCCAGAGCAGGCGCCAGTGAAATGCAGGCTCTCTCATTCTGAGCTGTTATTAGCCACTGTCTCCTCCTCACAACGATGTTTCTGTACAAGACGAACATCTTCCTGCTCTCAAAAACCATCAGATAGGTCCTCCTACTTGATTCCTGACGAAGGGCTTTTGCCTGAAACGTCGGTTTCGCTGCTCCTGGGATGCTGCCTGAACTGCTGTGCTCTTCTAGCACCACTGATCCGGAATCTGGTTTCCAGCATCTGCAGTCATTGGTTTTCCCACCTTCCTCAGTCCAAACACGTACCACCCTCTGTGTGAAAACCTTGTCCCGGATTGGACATCGCCTCAGCCAATGCTCACCCGGAGGTGTTTGCTGGCCTGTTCCACCTTGAGATGTGTGTGTACAGAATGGCCCTTTGAACCTGTGATCAAAGGCGGACAGGACATTGCCCTGATGTCAGGTGCCCCCAGGCCTACCATGCAGGCTGTGGGCTGCTTGGGGGGTCCATGAGCCCCATCCTTCCAGGAGCATTGCACACAGCTTCAGCCCCACTCAGCCCCCTGGTTCCTGGGTGTCTCCATGACCTCGAGGTGCCTGTCTTAAGCCGGCCCGTCCTTGCAAGTGGTTTCCCCACATCCGTTAAAAATCACACAACACCAGGTTCCGGTCCAACAGGTTTAATTGGGAGCACGCTCGCTTTCGGAGCGACGCTCCTTCATCTCCCACCTGGAAGCTAGTGCTTCCAGTTCAACCTGTTGGACTATAACCTGGTGTTGTGTGATTTTTAACTTTGTACTCCCCAGTCCAATACCGGCACCTCCAAATCATCTCCACATCTGGGTTGTGAAGTTATTGGACCATTTCAAACCCAGAGGTCAGAGTGTCCATCTGGGCTGTGCATTGTTCAATGCAGATGGCTATTCTAGTCCAGTCTGCGAGGCCATTCCAGACACCTGGGTCCTCGACAAGGCACAGACTTGGGCCCTGCTCCACATTCCCAACTCAATCATCCGAACCCTCCATCCCTATCAATCACCTCCTCGGAATACACTCCCTGTGGAAAGCTAGTTCCACATTCCCCCGCTCTCTGGGAATGCAGTTCCTTCAGGAATTCCTGACTGGATTAACACCCACCCTAACCTGCACATCTCTGGGCACTATGGGTAATTTAGCACAGCCAATCCACCCTAACCTGCACATCCCTGGGCACTATGGGTAATTTAGCACAGCCAATCAACTCTAACCTAGACATCCTTGAACACTATGGGACAATTTCTCCTGGCCAATGTGTGCAGTTGAGAGTATTGCCAGTGCTCGTGTTTCAGTTACCTGCTGTGTGTGTATATGTATGTATGTATGTATATGTGTGTGTATACTGTTGGGAGCGTTGCAAGTGCCAGTTTTTCAGTTACATGTGTGTGTCTGTGGGTGGATGTGTATATGTGTCTGTGTGTGTGTGTCGGGGTGTATATGTGTGGGTGTACGTGTGTGTGTGTCTTGAGTGTGTGTGTGTTTGAGTGTATGTGAGTGTGTGTGTGTGTGTGAGTGTATGTGTGTGTGTGTCTGGGTGTATGTGTGTGTGTGTCTGGGTGTACGTGTGTGTGTGTGTCTGGGTGTACGTGTGTGTGTGTGTCTGGGTGTACGTGTGTGTGTGTGTCTGGATATACGTGTGTGTGTGTGTTTTGGTGTACGGGTGTGTGTGTCTGGCTGTATGTGTATGTGTGTGACTGGGTGGGTGTATGTGTATATGTGTGTTGTGTGTGTGTGTCCGGGTGTGTGTGTGTGTGGGTGTGTGTGTGTGGGTGTGTGTTTGTGTCTGGGTGTATGTGTGTGTGTGTGTATACTGTTGGGAGTGTTACCAGTGCCAGTGTGTCAGAGCTGGCTGTTAATTGCTGCTGTTTTAGCTGCTTTCTCATTGATGTGTGAGCAGGTTGCATTTCCAGATTGTCCCTGACAGAGGAGCTGATCTGCACAGCCATACTGCTCAGCCCCAGTGTCGGAGTTTGATGAGGAGTTTGGAGATGTTTGTGTCAGCCCTCTCAGCGTGAAGCCTGTCTCCATCTGGTGGTACAACCTTGAAATGGCACCATCTGGGACACTGCTGAGTCCACAAGATCCCTGAGGAGCTCATGGAGATCAGTTCCACATGGGCAGGGGATCCTGTCCCTGAGGCACATCTGCATTCAGGTAACCTCTGAATGGCGAGGATCGCTGCAGCTTCCATCTCTGGTTTAGACTCTGAAAACCTGCCAAGCCTCCCATCTTTTTACAACCTGAATAAGCTTCTTCGACAACATGCTGGTGGTGACTGAGTTTAAAATCTCACCCCTCGATTCCTCCTTCTGATTTAATCTGGAAGGATCTCACAGCCTGACCTGCCTTGTTCACAGAGCCGAACCGCTGGGGCTGGATGTTCAGCAGTTCTGATGGTTTTCAGACTGGAGGCCTGTGACCAGTGGAGTGCCACAAGGATCAGTGCTGGGTCCACTACTTTTTGTCATTTATATAAATGATTTGGATGTGAGCATAAGAGGTACAGTTAATAAGTTTGCAGATAACACCAAAATTGGAGGTGTAGTGGACAGCGAAGAGGGTTACCTGAGATTACAACAGGATCTGGACCAGGTGGGCCAATGGGCTGAGAAGTGGCAGATGGAGTTTAATTCAGATAAATGCGAGGTGCTGCATTTTGAGAAAGCAAATCTCAGCAGGACTCACACTTAATGGTAAGGTCCTCGGAATAGTTGCTGAACAAGGAGACCTTGGAGTGCAGGTTCATAGCTCCTTGAAAGTGAAGTCGCAGGTCGACAGGATAGTGAAGAAGGCGTTTGGTATGCTTTCCTTTATTGGTCAGAGTATTGAGTACAGGAGTTGGGAGTCATGTTGGGGCTGTACTGGACATTGGTTAGACCACTGTTGGAATATTGCATGCAATTCTGGTCTCCTTCCTATCGGAAAGTTGTTGTGAAATTTAAAAGGGTTCAGAAAAGATTTACAAGGATGTTGCCAGGGTTGGAGGGTTTGAGCTACAGGGAGAGGCTGAACAGGCTGGGGCTGTTTTCCCTGGAGTGTCGGAGGCTGAGGGGTGACCTTATAGAGGTTTATAAAATCATGAGGGGGCATGGATAGGATAAATAGACAAAGTCTTTTCCCTGGGATGGGGAACTCCAGAACGAGAGGGTAAAGGTTTAGGGTGAGAGGGGAAAGATATAAAAGAGACCTAAGGGGCAACTTTTTCACACAGAGGGTGGTACGTGTATGGAATGAGCTGTCAGAGAAAGTGGTGGGGGCTGGTACAATTGCAACATTTAAGAGGCACTTGGATGGGGATAAGAACAGGAAGGGTTTGGAGGGATGTGGGCTGGGTGCTGACAAATGGGACGAGATGAATTTAGGATGTCTGGTCAGCATGGATGAGTTAGATCGAAGGGTCTGATTCTGTGCTGTCCATCAATATGATCTTGTAAATGTCCAGCTCTCTGCTTTCCTGGACAGTGCCAGGTCTGTGCTCTGATCTGATGAGTGAAATGCTATCTATTTAATCAGCACCAGGCCTGTGAGCAGACCACCAAAGCTCTGTGACTGCCAGAGCTCAAAACTAAGCCAAATCCCTCCCACCCCCCACCTTCCCCTCTCTCACCATGTGCAGGAGTACACATACTTGCACTTTCTTTCACATATACATGCACAAAGATACATACACAACACACACACACACACACACACCCAGATACATAGACAGACGCACGCACACACACACAGATAAGCACACAGACAGTGGCACACACACGCACTCAGACACACATACGCAGTAAAACGCGCTCCCTCTCTCTCTGCCAGTAACACGGACTCTCAGACACACACACACACACACCAGTATGCTCTCTCACACTCAGACATGCACACATGTTTCTCTCTCTCACACACGCGCGCACACACACATTCGTAAATGTACACGTATCTGTGCACACTTGTGAGGGAGTGAGTGGGCGTTGCTGGGACCAGAGGAGAGCCTATTCCTAAGCCAGAACTGGTGCTGGTTCTGAGGAGGGCTGGTAAGGGGGTTGGTGTAACAGCTGAAGGTCCAGTGCCCGGCACTGCTGGAACTGCTGTTCAGCACAGTTCCACTTGTCCAGTGTCTGCACCCAGCCCATACTGAGGTCGGGTTCGATCTGAGCACTGCCAGAGAGAGTCCTACACTCTTGGACAGGAATCCAAGCTGCAATCTGCTTGGCACGAAGAACACTTGCCGTGGTGAACGGCTCTGACAGTGATAACCTGCAGATTGTTCTCAATGTGTGTTTCACCAAATTCATGATGCTGTTCAGTTGTACTTGGGTGAATAGCTTGTCTGAGCGACAAGGAAAGGTCCTGATAATCCTGAAATCTCCCCAGGGAGTGATGTAGGGAGTCACAGTTGGCAAAACTTTGTGACAATTGGATGAGGCATTTTGAGAGCGGGAAGGGTTCTGTGGTCTGCCATGCTGACATTGCAGCCCTCCTCCTCTCTGGCTTCCCACCTTTCCCCGAGTCCTGAGAACACATGGGTGTATTTGTAGTCCTCCCTGTCTCGGTGTGCACCAGCTCGGTTTGGGGGTCAGTCAGTCAGTGAGCCTTGCATGATCCTCCATTTTAAACCATTGCCAGGCTATCAAACTGCAATACATTATAATTCATGGAGCTGTGGTCGTGTGTGTGTGTGTGTGTGTGTGTGTGTGTGTGTGTGAACCTCCATTGACTGAATGTGTACTCCCATCACACTGTGTACTCTGCTGAGGGAAAGGATAGCACTGGAGTGTGCGGAGGGACAAGGAAGCCCTCTCTCACTGCGGGCAGAGTCAGGGTCACACTGAACACCGGAGGACACATGCACTTGGGGAGGGATATGTCCCCCCACATGTGGGCTGTGTGGTTGGAAATGGGAGAGAGGTCGGTGAGTCTTCGTACCCAGAAGATCTTCCACAGATAACTTGATCAAGAAAGGAACGAAAGGATCTGGTGAAAGGGGAGAGGGCATATCCATGGCAAGTGCGATTTGAAAGCCAGTTTAATCCAGCAACACCTTATCAGAATTGTCACTGTTCGCAATACTGTCAGGCTCTCAATGAGTACAACTGAGGACCCCGAGCACTGTCTGAGCATACTGCACTCACACACACACACACACACACACACACACACACATACAATCACATGCTCATACCCACATTCTCTCACAATCATGCCCACTCACACCCACGCACTATCACAGACCCAAACTCACACTGACTCTGTCTCGACCACAGTCATGCACTCACTCATCCTATGTCCCTGTGAGTTATTCACTCCCATCTTGCTGGGTACTGAGTGAGTTTGGTGTCAGTGCCCCGTGTCCCTGTGAGTTATTCAGTCCCATCTTGCTGGGCACTAAGTGAGTTTGGTGTCAGTGTCCCGTGTCCCTGTGAGTTATTCACTCACATCTTGCTAGGTACTGAGTGAGTTTGGTGTCAAAGCCCCGTGTCCCTGTGAGTTATTCAGTCCCATCTTGCTGGGTACTGAGTGAGTTTGGTTTCAGTGTCCCGTGTCCCTGTGAGTTATTCAGTCCCATCTTGCTGGGTACTGAGTGAGTTTGGGGTCAGTGCCCCGTGTCCCTGTGTGTTATTCACTCCCATCTTGCTGGGTACTGAGTTTGGTGTCAGTGCCCCATGTCCCTGTGAGTTATTCAGTCCCATCTTGCTGGGTACTGAGTGAGTTTGGTGTCAGTGCCCCCTGTCCCTGTGAGTTATTCAGTCCCATCTTGCTGGGTACTGAGTGAGTTTGGTGTCAGGGTCCCGTGTCCCTGTGAGTTATTCACTCCCATCTTGCTGGGTACTGAGTGAGTTTGGTGCAAGTGCCCCCTGCCCCTGTGAGTTATTCACTGCCATCTTGCTGGGTACTGAGTGAGTTTGGTGTCAGTGCCCCGTGTCCATGTGAGTTATTCAGTCCCATCTAGCTGGGTACTGAGTGAGTTTGGTGTCAGTGCCCCCTGTCCCTGTGTGTTATTCAGTCCCATCTTGCTGGGTACTGAGTGAGTTTGGTGTCAGTGCCCCCTGCCCCTGTGAGTTATTCACTGCCATCTTGCTGGGTACTGAGTGAGTTTGGTGTCAGTGCCCCGTGTCCCAGTGAGTTATTCAGTCCCATCTTGCTGGGTACTGAGTGAGTTTGGTGTCAGTGCCCCCTGTCCCTGTGTGTTATTCACTGCCATCTTGCTGGGTACTGAGTGAGTTTGGTGTCAGTGCCCCGTGTCCCTGTGAGTTATTCAGTCCCATCTTGCTGGGTACTGAGTGAGTTTGGTGTCAGTGCCCCCTGCCCCTGTGTGTTATTCAGTCCCATCTTGCTGGGTACTGAGTGAGTTTGGTGTCAGTGCCCCGTGTCCCTGTGCGTTATTCACTCCCATCTTGCTGGGTACTGAGTGAGTTTGGTGTCAGTGCCCCGTGTCCCTGTGAGTTATTCACTCCCATCTTGCTGGGTACTGAGTGAGTTTGGTGTCAGTGCCCCCTGTCCCTGTGAGTGATTCAGTCCCATCTTGCTGGGTACTGAGTGAGTTTGGTGTCAGTGTCCCGTGTCCCTGTGAGTTATTCAGTCCCATCTTGCTGGGTACTGAGTGAGTCTGGTGTCAGTGCCCCGTGTCCCTATGAGTTATTCAGTCCCATCTTGCTGGGTACTGAGTGAGTTTGGTGACAGTGCCCCGTGTCCCTGTGTGTTATTCAGTCCCATCTTGCTGGGTACTGAGTGAGTTTGGTGTCAGTGCCCCGTGTCACTGTGAGTTATTCAGTCCCATCTTGCTGGGTACTGAGTGAGTTTGGTGTCAGTGTCCCGTGTCCCTGTGAGTTATTCAGTCCCATCTTGCTGGGTACTGAGTGAGTTTGGTGTCAGTGTCCCGTGTCCCTGTGAGTTATTCAGTCCCATCTTGCTGGGTACTGAGTGAGTTTGGTGTCAGTGCCCCGTGTCCCTGTGAGTTATTCAGTCCCATCTTGCTGGGTACTGAGTGAGTTTGGTGTCAGTGCCCCCTGTCCCTGTGTGTTATTCACTCCCATCTTGCTGGGTACTGAGTGAGTTTGGTGTCAGTGCCCCGTGTCCCTGTGAGTTATTCAGTCCCATCTTGCTGGGTACTGAGTGAGTTTGGTGTCAGTGTCCCGTCTCCCTGTGAGTTATTCAGTCCCATCTTGCTGGGTACTGAGTGAGTTTGGTGTCAGTGCCCCGTGTCCCTGTGAGTTATTCACTCCCATCTTGCTGGGTACTGAGTGAGTTTCTTGGCAGTGCCCCCTGTCCCTGAGAGTTATTCAGTCCCATCTTGCTGGGTACTGAGTGAGTTTGGTGTCAGTGCCCCGTGTCCCTGTGAGTTATTCACTCCCATCTTGCTGGGTACTGAGTGAGTTTGGTGTCAGTGCCCCGTGTCCCTGTGAGTTATTCACTCCCATCTTGCTGGGTACTGAGTGAGTTTCTTGGCAGTGCCCCCTGTCCCTGAGAGTTATTCAGTCCCATCTTGCTGGGTACTGAGTGAGTTTGGTGCCCGTGCCCCGTGTCCCTGTGAGTTATTCACTCCCATCTTGCTGGGTACTGAGTGAGTTTGGTGTCAGTGCCCCGTGTCCCTGTGTGTTATTCACTCCCATCTTGCTGGGTACTGAGTGAGTTTGGTGTCAGTGCCCCCTGTCCCTGTGTGTTATTCACTCCCATTTTGCTGGGTACTGAGTTAGTTTGGTGTCAGTGCCCCGTGTCCCTGTGTGTTATTCACTCCCATCTTGCTAGGTACTGAGTGAGTTTGGTGTCAGTGCTCCGTGTCCCTGTGAGTTATTCAGTCCCATCTTGCTGGGTACTGAGTGAGTTTGGTGTCAGTGCCCCGTGTCCCTGTGTGTTATTCACTCCCATCTTGCTGGGTACTGAGTGAGTTTGGTGTCAGTGCCCCCTGTCCCTGTGAGTTATTCAGTCCCATCTTGCTGGGTACTGAGTGAGTTTGGTGTCAGTGCCCCGTGTCCCTGTGTGTTATTCAGTCCCATCTTGCTGGGTACTGAGTGAGTTTGGTGTCAGTGTCCCGTGTCCCTGTGCGTTATTCAGTCCCATCTTGCTGGGTACTGAGTGAGTTTGGTGTCAGTGCCCCGTGTCCCTGTGCGTTATTCAGTCCCATCTTGCTGGGTACTGAGTGAGTTTGGTGTCAGTGTCCCGTGTCCCTGTGAGTTATTCAGTCCCATCTTGCTGGGTACTGAGTGAGTTTGGTGTCAGTGCCCCGTGTCCCTGTGAGTAATTCAGTCCCATCTTGCTGGGTACTGAGTGAGTTTGGTGTCAGTGCCCCGTGTCCCTGTGAGTTATTCAGTCCCATCTTGCTGTGTACTGAGTGAGTTTGGTGTCAGTGCCCCGTGTCCCTGTGAGTTATTCACTCCCATCTTGCTGGGTACTGAGTGATTTTGGTGTCAGTGCCCCGTGTCCCTGTGAGTTATTCAGTCCCATCTTGCTGGGTACTGAGTGAGTTTGGTGTCAGTGCCCCGTGTCCCTGTGAGTTATTCACTCCCATCTTGCTGGGTACTGAGTGAGTTTGGTGTCAGTGCCCCCTGTCCCTGTGTGTTATTCAGACCCATCTTGCTGGGTACTGAGTGAGTTTGGTGTCAGTGCCCCGTGTCCCTGTGAGTTATTTACTCCCATCTTGCTGGGTACTGAGTGAGTTTGTGGTCAGTGCCCCGTGTCCCTGTGAGTTATTCAGTCCCATCTTGCTGGGTCCTTAGTGAGTTTGGTGTCAGTGCCCCGTGTCCCTGTGAGTTATTCAGTCCCATCTTGCTGAGTACTGAGTGAGTTTGGTGTCAGTGCCCCGTGTCTCTGTGCGTTATTCAGTCCCATCTTGCTGGGTACTGAGTGAGTTTGGTGTCAGTGCCCCGTGTCCCTGTGAGTTATTCAGTCCCATCTTGCTGGGTACTGAGTGAGTTTGGTGTCAGTGCCCCGTGTCCCTGTGAGTTATTCAG
This sequence comes from Hemiscyllium ocellatum, assembly GCF_020745735.1. Classification (NCBI taxonomy): domain Eukaryota; kingdom Metazoa; phylum Chordata; class Chondrichthyes; order Orectolobiformes; family Hemiscylliidae; genus Hemiscyllium; species Hemiscyllium ocellatum. Next base: position 7,716,654 of record NC_083448.1, on the reverse strand, counting down.
TCCCATCATGCTGGGTACTGAGTGAGTTTGGTGTCAGTGCCCCGTGTCCCTGTGAGTTATTCTGTCCCATCTTGCTGGGTACTGAGTGAGTTTGGTATCAGTGCCCCGTGTCCCTGTGAGTTATTCAGTCCCATCTTGCTGGGTACTGAGTGAGTTTGGTGTGAGTGCCCCATGTCCCTGTGAGTTATTCAGTCCCATCTTGCTGTGTACTGAGTGAGTATGGTGTCAGTGCCCCGTGTCCCTGTGAGTTATTCAGTCCCATCTTGCTGGGTACTGAGTGAGTTTGGTGTCAGTGCCCCGTGTCCCTGTGAGTTATTCAGTCCCATCTTGCTGGGTACTGAGTGAGTTTGGTGTCAGTGCCCCGTGTCCCAGTGAGTTATTCGCTCCCATCTTGCTGGGTACTGAGTGAGTTTGGTTTCAGTGCCCCGTGTCCCTGTGAGTTATTCAGTCCCATCTTGCTGGGTACTGAGTGAGTTTGGTGTCAGTGCCCCGTGTCCCTGTGTGTTATTCACTCCCATCTTGCTGGGTGCTGAGTGAGTTTGGTGTCAGTGCCCCGTGTCCCTGTGTGTTATTCACTCCCATCTTGCTGGGTACTGAGTGAGTTTGGTGCCCGTGCCCCGTGTCCCTGTGAGTTATTCACTCCCATCTTGCTGGGTACTGAGTGAGTTTGTCGTGACTAGCCCGTGTCCCTGTGTGTTATTCAGTCCCATCTTGCTGGGTACTGAGTGTGTTTGGCGTCAGTGCCCCGTGTCCCTGTGAGTTATTCACTCCCATGTTGCTGGGTACTGAGTGTGTTTGGTATCAGTGCCCCGTGTCCCTGTGAGTTATTCTGTCCTATCTTGCTGGGTACAGAGTGGGTTTGTTGTCAGTGCCCCGTGTCCCTGTGAGTTATTCAGTTCCATCTTGCTGGGTACTGAGTGAGTTTGGTGTCAGTGTCCCGTGTCCCTGTGTGTTATTCAGTCCCATCTTGCTGGGTACCACGTGAGTTTGGTGTCCGTGTCCCGTGTCCCTGTGAGTTATTCAGTCCCATCTGGCTGGGTACTGAGTGAGTTTGGTGTCAGTGCACCGTGTCCCTGTGAGTTATTCAGTCCCATCTTGCTGGGTACTGAGTGAGTTTGGTGTCAGTGCCCCGTGTCCCTGTGAGTTATTCAGTCCCATCTTGCTGGGTACTGAGTGAGTTTGGTGTCAGTGTCCCGTGACCCTGTGAGTTATTCAGTCCCATCTTGCTGGGTACTGAGTGAGGTTGGGGTCAGTGTCCCGTGTCCCAGTGTGTTATTCAGTCCCATCTTGCTGGGGACAGAGTGAGTTTGGTGTCAGTGTCCCCTGTCCCTGTGCGTTATTCACTCCCATCTTGCTGGGTACTGAGTGAGTTTGGTGTCAGTGCCCCCTGTCCCTGTGAGTTATTCACTCCCATCTTGCTGGGTACTGAGTGAGTTTGGTGCCCGTGCCCCGTGTCCCTGTGAGTTATTCACTCCCATCTTGCTGGGTACTGAGTGAGTTTGTCGTGACTAGCCCGTGTCCCTTTGTGTTATTCAGTCCCATCTTGCTGGGTACTGAGTGTGTTTGGTGTCAGTGCCCCGTGTCCCTGTGAGTTATTCACTCCCATGTTGCTGGGTACTGAGTGTGTTTGGTATCAGTGCACCGTGTCCCTGTGAGTTATTCTGTCCTATCTTGCTGGGTACAGAGTGAATTTGGTGTCAGTGTCCCGTGTCCCTGTGTGTTATTCAGTCCCATCTTGTTGGGTACCACGTGAGTTTGGTGTCAGTGTCCCGTGTCCCTGTGAGTTATTCAGTCCCATCTTGCTGGGTACTGAGTGAGTTTGGGGTCAGTGTCCCGTGTCCCAGTGTGTTATTCAGTCCCATCTTGCTGGGTACTGAGTGAGTTTGGTGTCAGTGCCCCGTGTCCCTGTGAGTTATTCAGTCCCATCTTGCTGGGCACTGAGTGAGTTTGGTGTCTGTGCCCCGTGTCCCTGTGTGTTATTCAGTCCTATCTTGCTGGGAACTGAGTGAGTTTGGTGTCAGTGTCCCGTGTCCCTGTGTGTTATTCAGTCCCATCTTGTTGGGTACCACGTGAGTTTGGTGTCAGTGTCCCGTGTCCCTGTGAGTTATTCAGTCCCATCTTGCTGGGTACTGAGTGAGTTTGGTGTCAGTGTCCCGTGACCCTGTGAGTTATTCAGTCCCATCTTGCTGGGTACTGAGTGAGTTTGGGGTCAGTGTCCCGTGTCCCAGTGTGTTATTCAGTCCCATCTTGCTGGGGACAGAGTGAGTTTGGTGTCAGTGTCCCCTGTCCCTGTGCGTTATTCACTCCCATCTTGCTGGGTACTGAGTGAGTTTGGTGTCAGTGCCCCCTGTCCCTGTGAGTTATTCAGTCCCATCTTCCTGGGTACTGAGTGAGTTTGGTGTCAGTGCCCCGTGTCCCTGTGTGTTATTCACTCCCATCTTGCTGGGTACTGAGTGAATTTGGTGTCAGTGCCCCATGTACCAGTGAGTTATTCAGTCCCATCTTGCTGGGTACTGAGTGAGTTTGGTGTCAGTGCCCCGTGTCCCTGTGAGTTATTCAGTCCCATCTTGCTGGGCACTGAGTGAGTTTGGTGTCAGTGCCCCATGTCTCTGAGTGTTATTCAGTCCCATCTTGCTGGTACTGAGTGAGTTTGGTGTCAGTGCCCCGTGTCCCTGTGTGTTATTCAGTCCCATCTTGCTGGGTACTGAGTGAGTTTGGTGTCAGTGCCCCGTGTCCCTGTGAGTTATTCAGTCCCATCTTGCTGGGTACTGAGTGAGTTTGGTGTCAGTGCCCCGTGTCCCTGTGCGTTATTCACTCCCATCTTGCTGGGTACTGAGTGAGTTTGGTGTCAGTGCCCCCTGTCCCTGTGAGATATTCAGTCCCATCTTGCTGGGTACTGAGTGAGTTTGGTGTCAGTGCCCCCTGTCCCTGTGTGTTATTCAGTCCCATCTTGCTGGGTACTGAGTGAGTTTGGTGTCAGTGCCCCGTGTCCCTGTGAGTTATTCAGTCCCATCTTGCTGGGGACTGAGTGAGTTTGGTGTCAGTGCCCCGTGTCCCTGTGAGTTATTCAGTCCCATCTTGCTGGGTACTGAGTGAGTTTGGTGTCAGTGCCCCGTGTCCTTGTGAGTTATTCATTCCCATCTTGCTGGGTACTGAGTGAGTTTGGTGTCAGTGCCCCGTGTCCCTGTGAGTTATTCATTCCCATCTTGCTGGGTACTGAGTGAGTTTGGTGTCAGTGCCCCGTGTCCCTGTGAGTTATTCAGTCCCATCTTGCTGGGTACTGAGTGAGTTTGGTGTCAGTGCCCCGTGTCCCTGTGAGTTATTCACTCCCATCTTGCTGGGTACTGAGTGAGTTTGGTGTCAGTGCCCCGTGTCCCTGTGAGTTATTCAGTCCCATCTTGCTGGGTACTGAGTGAGTTTGGTGTCAGTGCCCCGTGTCCCTGTGAGTCATTCAGTCCCATCTTGCTGGGTACTGAGTGAGTTTGGTGTCAGTGCCCCCTGTCCCTGTGAGTTATTTAGTCCCATCTTGCTGGGTACTGAGTGAGTTTGGTGTCAGTGTCCCGTGTCCCTGTGAGTCATTCAGTCCCATCTTGCTGGGTACTGAGTGAGTTTGGTGTCAGTGCCCCGTGTCCCTGTGAGTTATTCAGTCCCATCTTGCTGGGTACTGAGTGAGTTTGGTGTCAGTGCCCCGTGTCCCTGTGAGTCATTCAGTCCCATCTTGCTGGGTACTGAGTGAGTTTGGTGTCAGTGCCCCGTGTCCCTGTGAGTTATTCAGTCCCATCTTGCTGGGTACTGAGTGAGTTTGGTGTCAGTGCCCCGTGTCCCTGTGAGTTATTCACTCCCATCTTGCTGGGTACTGAGTGAGTTTGGTGTCAGTGCCCCCTGTCCCTGTGAGTTATTCACTCCCATATTGCTGGGTACTGAGTGAGTTTGGTGTCAGTGCCCCGTGTCCCTGTGAGATATTCACTCCCATCTTGCTGGGTACTGAGTGTGTTTGGTGTCAGTGCCCCGTGTCCCTGTGTGATATTCACTCCCATCTTGCTGGGTACTGAGTGAGTTTGGTGTCAGTGCCCCGTGTCCCTGTGAGTTATTCAGTCCCATCTTGCTGGGTACTGAGTGTGTTTGGTGTCAGTGCCCCGTGTCCCTGTGAGTTATTCAGTCCCATCTTGCTGGGTACTGAGTGAGTTTGGTGTGAGTGCCCCATGTCCCTGTGAGTTATTCAGTCCCATCTTGCTGGGTACTGAGTGAGTTTGGTGTCAGTGCCCCGTGTCCCTGTGAGTTATTCAGTCCCATCTTGCTGGGTACTGAGTGAGTTTGGTGTCAGTGCCCCGTGTCCCTTTGAGTTATTCAGTCCTATCTTGCTGGGTACTGAGTGAGTTTGGTGTCAGTGCCCCGTGTCCCTGTGTGTTATTCAGTCCCATCTTGCTGTGTACTGAGTGAGTTTGGTGTCAGTGCCCCGAGTCCCTGTGAGTTATTCGCTCCCATCTTGCTGGGTACTGAGTGAGTTTGGTGTCAGTGCCCCGTGTCCCTGTGAGTTATTCAGTCCCATCTTGCTGGGTACTGAGTGAGTTTGGTGTCAGTGCCCCGTGTCCCTGTGAGTTATTCACTCCTATCTTGCTGGGTACTGAGTGAGTTTGGTGTCAGTGCCCCGTGTCCCTGTGTGTTATTCACTCCCATCTTGCTGGGTACTGAGTGAGTTTGGTGCCCGTGCCCCGTGTCCCTGTGAGTTATTCACTCCCATCTTGCTGGGTACTGAGTGAGTTTGGTGTCAGTGCCCCGTGTCCCTGTGTGTTATTCACTCCCATCTTGCTGGGTACTGAGTGAGTTTGGTGCCCGTGCCCCGTGTCCCTGTGAGTTATTCACTCCCATCTTGCTGGGTACTGAGTGAGTTTGTCGTGACTAGCCCGTGTCCCTGTGTGTTATTCAGTCCCATCTTGCTGGGTACTGAGTGTGTTTGGTGTCAGTGCCCCATGTCCCTGTGAGTTATTCAGTCCCATCTTGCTGGGTACTGAGTGAGTTTGGTGTCAGTGTCCCGTGACCCTGTGAGTTATTCAGTCCCATCTTGCTGGGTACTGAGTGAGGTTGGGGTCAGTGTCCCGTGTCCCAGTGTGTTATTCAGTCCCATCTTGCTGGGGACAGAGTGAGTTTGGTGTCAGTGTCCCCTGTCCCTGTGCGTTATTCAGTCCCATCTTGCTGGGTACTGAGTGAGTTTGGTGTCAGTGCCCCCTGTCCCTGTGAGTTATTCAGTCCCATCTTGCTGGGTACTGAGTGAGTTTGGTGTCAGTGCCCCGTGTCCCTGTGTGTTATTCAGTCCCATCTTGCTGGGTACTGAGTGAGTTTGGTGCCCGTGCCCCGTGTCCCTGTGAGTTATTCACACCCATCTTGCTGGGTACTGATTGTGTTTGGTATCAGTGCACCGTGTCCCTGTGAATTATTCTGTCCTATCTTGCTGGGTACAGAGTGAATTTGGTGTCAGTGCCCCATGTACCAGTGAGTTATTCAGTCCCATCTTGCTGTGTACTGAGTGAGTTTGGTGTCAGTGCCCCGTGTCCCTGTGAGTTATTCAGTCCCATCTTGCTGGGCACTGAGTGAGTTTGGTGTCTGTGCCCCGTGTCTCTGAGTGTTATTCAGTCCCATCTTGCTGGTACTGATTGAGTTTGGTGTCAGTGCCCCGTGTCCCTGTGTGTTATTCAGTCCCATCTTGTTGGGTACCACGTGAGTTTGGTGTCAGTGTCCCGTGTCCCTGTGAGTTATTCAGTCCCATCTGGCTGGGTACTGAGTGAGTTTGGTGTCAGAGCACCGTGTCCTTGTGAGTTATTCAGTCCCATCTTGCTGGGTACTGAGTGAGTTTGGTGTCAGTGCCCCGTGTCCCTGTGAGTTATTCACTCCCATCTTGCTGGGTACTGAGTGTGTTTGGTATCAGTGCCCCGTGTCCCTGTGAGTTATTCTGTCCTATCTTGCTGGGTACAGAGTGGGTTTGTTGTCAGTGCCCCGTGTCCCTGTGAGTTATTCAGTCCCATCTTGCTGGGTACTGAGTGAGTTTGGTGTCAGTGTCCCGTGTCCCTGTGTGTTATTCAGTCCCATCTTGCTGGGTACCACGTGAGTTTGGTGTCCGTGTCCCGTGTCCCTGTGAGTTATTCAGTCCCATCTGGCTGGGTACTGAGTGAATTTGGTGTCAGTGCACCGTGTCCCTGTGAGTTATTCAGTCCCATCTTGCTGGGTACTGAGTGAGTTTGGTGTCAGTGCCCCGTGTCCCTGTGAGTTATTCAGTCCCATCTTGCTGGGTACTGAGTGAGTTTGGTGTCAGTGTCCCGTGACCCTGTGAGTTATTCAGTCCCATCTTGCTGTGTACTGAGTGAGTTTGGTGTCAGTGCCCCGTGTCCCTGTGAGTTATTCAGTCCCATCTTGCTGGGCACTGAGTGAGTTTGGTGTCTGTGCCCCGTGTCTCTGAGTGTTATTCAGTCCCATCTTGCTGGTACTGATTGAGTTTGGTGTCAGTGCCCCGTGTCCCTGTGTGTTATTCAGTCCCATCTTGTTGGGTACCACGTGAGTTTGGTGTCAGTGTCCCGTGTCCCTGTGAGTTATTCAGTCCCATCTGGCTGGGTACTGAGTGAGTTTGGTGTCAGAGCACCGTGTCCTTGTGAGTTATTCAGTCCCATCTTGCTGGGTACTGAGTGAGTTTGGTGTCAGTGCCCCGTGTCCCTGTGAGTTATTCACTCCCATGTTGCTGGGTACTGAGTGTGTTTGGTATCAGTGCCCCGTGTCCCTGTGAGTTATTCTGTCCTATCTTGCTGGGTACAGAGTGGGTTTGTTGTCAGTGCCCCGTGTCCCTGTGAGTTATTCAGTCCCATCTTGCTGGGTACTGAGTGAGTTTGGTGTCAGTGTCCCGTGTCCCTGTGTGTTATTCAGTCCCATCTTGCTGGGTACCACGTGAGTTTGGTGTCCGTGTCCCGTGTCCCTGTGAGTTATTCAGTCCCATCTGGCTGGGTACTGAGTGAATTTGGTGTCAGTGCACCGTGTCCCTGTGAGTTATTCAGTCCCATCTTGCTGGGTACTGAGTGAGTTTGGTGTCAGTGCCCCGTGTCCCTGTGAGTTATTCAGTCCCATCTTGCTGGGTACTGAGTGAGTTTGGTGTCAGTGTCCCGTGACCCTGTGAGTTATTCAGTCCCATCTTGCTGGGTACTGAGTGAGGTTGGGGTCAGTGTCCCGTGTCCCAGTGTGTTATTCAGTCCCATCTTGCTGGGGACAGAGTGAGTTTGGTGTCAGTGTCCCCTGTCCCTGTGCGTTATTCAGTCCCATCTTGCTGGGTACTGAGTGAGTTTGGTGTCAGTGCCCCCTGTCCCTGTGAGTTATTCAGTCCCATCTTGCTGGGTACTGAGTGAGTTTGGTGTCAGTGCCCCGTGTCCCTGTGTGTTATTCAGTCCCATCTTGCTGGGTACTGAGTGAGTTTGGTGCCCGTGCCCCGTGTCCCTGTGAGTTATTCACACCCATCTTGCTGGGTACTGATTGTGTTTGGTATCAGTGCACCCTGTCCCTGTGAATTATTCTGTCCTATCTTGCTGGGTACAGAGTGAATTTGGTGTCAGTGCCCCATGTACCAGTGAGTTATTCAGTCCCATCTTGCTGTGTACTGAGTGAGTTTGGTGTCAGTGCCCCGTGTCCCTGTGAGTTATTCAGTCCCATCTTGCTGGGCACTGAGTGAGTTTGGTGTCTGTGCCCCGTGTCTCTGAGTGTTATTCAGTCCCATCTTGCTGGTACTGATTGAGTTTGGTGTCAGTGCCCCGTGTCCCTGTGTGTTATTCAGTCCCATCTTGTTGGGTACCACGTGAGTTTGGTGTCAGTGTCCCGTGTCCCTGTGAGTTATTCAGTCCCATCTGGCTGGGTACTGAGTGAGTTTGGTGTCAGAGCACCGTGTCCTTGTGAGTTATTCAGTCCCATCTTGCTGGGTACTGAGTGAGTTTGGTGTCAGTGCCCCGTGTCCCTGTGAGTTATTCACTCCCATCTTGCTGGGTACTGAGTGAGTTTGGTGTCAGTGTCCCGTGACCCTGGGAGTTATTCAGTCCCATCTTGCTGGGTACTGAGTGAGTTTGGGGTCAGTGTCCCGTGTCCCAGTGTGTTATTCAGTCCCATCTTGCTGGGTACTGAGTGAGTTTGGTGTCAGTGCCCCCTGCCCCTGTGAGTTATTCACTGCCATCTTGCTGGGTACTGAGTGAGTTTGGTGTCAGTGCCCCGTGTCCCAGTGAGTTATTCAGTCCCATCTTGCTGGGTACTGAGTGAGTTTGGTGTCAGTGCCCCCTGTCCCTGTGTGTTATTCAGTCCCATCTTGCTGGGTACTGAGTGAGTTTGGTGTCAGTGCCCCGTGTCCCTGTGAGTTATTCAGTCCCATCTTGCTGGGTACTGAGTGAGTTTGGTGTCAGTGCCCCCTGCCCCTGTGAGTTATTCACTGCCATCTTGCTGGGTACTGAGTGAGTTTGGTGTCAGTGCCCCGTGTCCCTGTGTGTTATTCAGTCCCATCTTGCTGGGTACTGAGTGTGTTTGGTGTCAGTGTCCCGTGTCCCTGTGAGTTATTCAGTCCCATCTTGCTGGGTACTGAGTGAGTTTGGTGTCAGTGCCCCGTGTCCCTGTGAGTTATTCAGTCCCATCTGGCTGGGTGCTGAGTGAGTTTGGTGTCAGTGCCCCGTGTCCCTGTGTGTTATTCAGTCCCATCTTGCTGGGTACTGAGTGAGTCTGGTGTCAGTGCCCCGTGTCCCTGTGAGTTATTCAGTCCCATCTTGCTGGGTACTGAGTGAGTCTGGTGTCAGTGCCCCGTGTCCCTATGAGTTATTCAGTCCCATCTTGCTGGGTACTGAGTGAGTTTGGTGACAGTGCCCCGTGTCACTGTGAGTTATTCAGTCCCATCTTGCTGGGTACTGAGTGAGTTTGGTGTCAGTGCCCCGTGTCCCTGTGAGTTATTCAGTCCCATCTTGCTGGGTACTGAGTGAGTTTGGTGTCAGTGCCCCGTGTCCCTGTGAGTTATTCAGTCCCATCTTGCTGGGTACTGAGTGAGTTTGGTGTCAGTGCCCCGTGTCCCTGTGAGTTATTCAGTCCCATCTTGCTGGGTACTGAGTGAGTTTGGTGTCAGTGTCCCGTCTCCCTGTGAGTTATTCAGTCCCATCTTGCTGGGTACTGAGTGAGTTTGGTGTCAGTGTCCCGTCTCCCTGTGAGTTATTCAGTCCCATCTTGCTGGGTACTGAGTGAGTTTGGTGTCAGTGTCCCGTGTCCCTGTGAGTTATTCAGTCCCATCTTGCTGGGTACTGAGTGAGTTTGGTGTCAGTGCCCCGTGTCCCTGTGAGTTATTCAGTCCCATCTTGCTGGGTACTGAGTGAGTTTCTTGGCAGTGCCCCCTGTCCCTGTGAGTTATTCAGTCCCATCTTGCTGGGTACTGAGTGAGTTTGGTGTCAGTGTCCCGTGTCCCTGTGAGGTATTCAGTCCCATCTTGCAGGGTACTGAGTGAGTTTGGTGTCAGTGCCCCGTGTCCCTGTGTGTTATTCAATCCCATCTTGCTGGGTACTGAGTGAGTTTGTTGTCAGTGCCCCGTGTCCCTGTGAGTTATTCAGTCCCATCTTGCTGGGTACTGAGTCATTTTGGTGTCAGTGTCCCCTGTCCCTGTGAGTTATTCAGTCCCATCTTGCTGGGTACTGAGTGACTATGGTGTCAGTGCCCCGTGTCCCTGTGAGTTATTCAGTCCCATCTTGCTGGGTACTGAGTGAGTTTGGTGTCAGTGCCCCGTGTCCCTGTGAGTTATTCACTCCCATCTTGCTGGGTACTGAGTGAGTTTGTTGTCAGTGTCCCGTGTCCCTGTGTGTTATTCACTCCCATCTTGCTGGGTACTGAGTGAGTTTGGTGTCAGTGCCCCGTGTCCCTGTGAGTTATTCAGTCCCATCTTGCTGGGTACTGAGTGAGTTTGGTGTCAGTGTCCCGTGTCCCTGTGTGTTATTCACTCCCATCTTGCTGGGTACTGAGTGAGTTTGGTGTCAGTGCCCCGTGTCCCTGTGAGTTATTCAGTCCCATCTTGCTGGGTCCTTAGTGAGTTTGGTGTCAGTGCCCCGTGTCCCTGTGAGTTATTCAGTCCCATCTTGCAGGGTACTGAGTGAGTTTGGTGTCAGTGCCCCGTGTCCCTGTGAGTTATTCAGTCCCATCTTGCTGGGTACTGAGTGAGTTTGGTGTCAGTGCCCCGTGTCCCTGTGAGTAATTCAGTCCCATCTTGCTGGGTACTGAGTGAGTTTGGTGTCAGTGCCCCGTGTCCCTGTGAGTTATTCAGTCCCATCTTGCTGGGTACTGAGTGAGTTTGGTGTCAGTGCCCCGTGTCCCTGTGAGTAATTCAGTCCCATCTTGCTGGGTACTGAGTGATTTTGGTGTCAGTGCCCCGTGTCCCTGTGCGTTATTCACTCACATCTTGCTGGGTACTGAGGGAGTTTGGTGTCAGTGCCCCCTGTCCCTGTGTGTTATTCAGTCCCATCTTGCTGGGTACTGAGTGAGTTTGGTGTCAGTGTCCCGTGACCCTGTGAGTTATTCAGTCCCATCTTGCTGGGTACTGAGTGAGGTTGGGGTCAGTGTCCCGTGTCCCAGTGTGTTATTCAGTCCCATCTTGCTGGGGACAGAGTGAGTTTGGTGTCAGTGTCCCCTGTCCCTGTGCGTTATTCAGTCCCATCTTGCTGGGTACTGAGTGAGTTTGGTGTCAGTGCCCCCTGTCCCTGTGAGTTATTCAGTCCCATCTTGCTGGGTACTGAGTGAGTTTGGTGTCAGTGCCCCGTGTCCCTGTGTGTTATTCAGTCCCATCTTGCTGGGTACTGAGTGAGTTTGGTGCCCGTGCCCCGTGTCCCTGTGAGTTATTCACACCCATCTTGCTGGGTACTGATTGTGTTTGGTATCAGTGCACCGTGTCCCTGTGAATTATTCTGTCCTATCTTGCTGGGTACAGAGTGAATTTGGTGTCAGTGCCCCATGTACCAGTGAGTTATTCAGTCCCATCTTGCTGTGTACTGAGTGAGTTTGGTGTCAGTGCCCCGTGTCCCTGTGAGTTATTCAGTCCCATCTTGCTGGGCACTGAGTGAGTTTGGTGTCTGTGCCCCGTGTCTCTGAGTGTTATTCAGTCCCATCTTGCTGGTACTGATTGAGTTTGGTGTCAGTGCCCCGTGTCCCTGTGTGTTATTCAGTCCCATCTTGTTGGGTACCACGTGAGTTTGGTGTCAGTGTCCCGTGTCCCTGTGAGTTATTCAGTCCCATCTGGCTGGGTACTGAGTGAGTTTGGTGTCAGAGCACCGTGTCCTTGTGAGTTATTCAGTCCCATCTTGCTGGGTACTGAGTGAGTTTGGTGTCAGTGCCCCGTGTCCCTGTGAGTTATTCACTCCCATCTTGCTGGGTACTGAGTGAGTTTGGTGTCAGTGTCCCGTGACCCTGGGAGTTATTCAGTCCCATCTTGCTGGGTACTGAGTGAGTTTGGGGTCAGTGTCCCGTGTCCCAGTGTGTTATTCAGTCCCATCTTGCTGGGTACTGAGTGAGTTTGGTGTCAGTGCCCCCTGCCCCTGTGAGTTATTCACTGCCATCTTGCTGGGTACTGAGTGAGTTTGGTGTCAGTGCCCCGTGTCCCAGTGAGTTATTCAGTCCCATCTTGCTGGGTACTGAGTGAGTTTGGTGTCAGTGCCCCCTGTCCCTGTGTGTTATTCAGTCCCATCTTGCTGGGTACTGAGTGAGTTTGGTGTCAGTGCCCCGTGTCCCTGTGAGTTATTCAGTCCCATCTTGCTGGGTACTGAGTGAGTTTGGTGTCAGTGCCCCCTGCCCCTGTGAGTTATTCACTGCCATCTTGCTGGGTACTGAGTGAGTTTGGTGTCAGTGCCCCGTGTCCCTGTGTGTTATTCAGTCCCATCTTGCTGGGTACTGAGTGTGTTTGGTGTCAGTGTCCCGTGTCCCTGTGAGTTATTCAGTCCCATCTTGCTGGGTACTGAGTGAGTTTGGTGTCAGTGCCCCGTGTCCCTGTGAGTTATTCAGTCCCATCTTGCTGGGTGCTGAGTGAGTTTGGTGTCAGTGCCCCGTGTCCCTGTGTGTTATTCAGTCCCATCTTGCTGGGTACTGAGTGAGTCTGGTGTCAGTGCCCCGTGTCCCTGTGAGTTATTCAGTCCCATCTTGCTGGGTACTGAGTGAGTCTGGTGTCAGTGCCCCGTGTCCCTATGAGTTATTCAGTCCCATCTTGCTGGGTACTGAGTGAGTTTGGTGACAGTGCCCCGTGTCACTGTGAGTTATTCAGTCCCATCTTGCTGGGTACTGAGTGAGTTTGGTGTCAGTGCCCCGTGTCCCTGTGAGTTATTCAGTCCCATCTTGCTGGGTACTGAGTGAGTTTGGTGTCAGTGCCCCGTGTCCCTGTGAGTTATTCAGTCCCATCTTGCTGGGTACTGAGTGAGTTTGGTGTCAGTGCCCCGTGTCCCTGTGAGTTATTCAGTCCCATCTTGCTGGGTACTGAGTGAGTTTGGTGTCAGTGTCCCGTCTCCCTGTGAGTTATTCAGTCCCATCTTGCTGGGTACTGAGTGAGTTTGGTGTCAGTGTCCCGTCTCCCTGTGAGTTATTCACTCTCATCTTGCTGGGTACTGAGTGAGTTTGGTGTCAGTGTCCCGTGTCCCTGTGAGTTATTCAGTCCCATCTTGCTGGGTACTGAGTGAGTTTGGTGTCAGTGCCCCGTGTCCCTGTGAGTTATTCAGTCCCATCTTGCTGGGTACTGAGTGAGTTTCTTGGCAGTGCCCCCTGTCCCTGTGAGTTATTCAGTCCCATCTTGCTGGGTACTGAGTGAGTTTGGTGTCAGTGTCCCGTGTCCCTGTGAGGTATTCAGTCCCATCTTGCAGGGTACTGAGTGAGTTTGGTGTCAGTGCCCCGTGTCCCTGTGTGTTATTCAATCCCATCTTGCTGGGTACTGAGTGAGTTTGTTGTCAGTGCCCCGTGTCCCTGTGAGTTATTCAGTCCCATCTTGCTGGGTACTGAGTCATTTTGGTGTCAGTGTCCCCTGTCCCTGTGAGTTATTCAGTCCCATCTTGCTGGGTACTGAGTGACTATGGTGTCAGTGCCCCGTGTCCCTGTGAGTTATTCAGTCCCATCTTGCTGGGTACTGAGTGAGTTTGGTGTCAGTGCCCCGTGTCCCTGTGAGTTATTCACTCCCATCTTGCTGGGTACTGAGTGAGTTTGTTGTCAGTGTCCCGTGTCCCTGTGTGTTATTCACTCCCATCTTGCTGGGTACTGAGTGAGTTTGGTGTCAGTGCCCCGTGTCCCTGTGAGTTATTCAGTCCCATCTTGCTGGGTACTGAGTGAGTTTGGTGTCAGTGTCCCGTGTCCCTGTGTGTTATTCACTCCCATCTTGCTGGGTACTGAGTGAGTTTGGTGTCAGTGCCCCGTGTCCCTGTGAGTTATTCAGTCCCATCTTGCTGGGTCCTTAGTGAGTTTGGTGTCAGTGCCCCGTGTCCCTGTGAGTTATTCAGTCCCATCTTGCAGGGTACTGAGTGAGTTTGGTGTCAGTGCCCCGTGTCCCTGTGAGTTATTCAGTCCCATCTTGCTGGGTACTGAGTGAGTTTGGTGTCAGTGCCCCGTGTCCCTGTGAGTAATTCAGTCCCATCTTGCTGGGTACTGAGTGAGTTTGGTGTCAGTGCCCCGTGTCCCTGTGAGTTATTCAGTCCCATCTTGCTGGGTACTGAGTGAGTTTGGTGTCAGTGCCCCGTGTCCCTGTGAGTAATTCAGTCCCATCTTGCTGGGTACTGAGTGATTTTGGTGTCAGTGCCCCGTGTCCCTGTGCGTTATTCACTCACATCTTGCTGGGTACTGAGGGAGTTTGGTGTCAGTGCCCCCTGTCCCTGTGTGTTATTCAGTCCCATCTTGCTGGGTACTGAGTGAGTTTGGTGTCAGTGCCCCGTGTCCCTGTGAGTTATTCACTCCCATCTTGCTGGGTACTGAGTGAGTTTGGTGTCAGTGCCCCGTGTCCCTGTGAGTTATTCACTCCCATCTTGCTGGGTACTGAGTGAGTTTGTGGTCAGTGCCCCGTGTCCCTGTGAGTTATTCAGTCCCATCTTGCTGGGTCCTTAGTGAGTTTGGTGTCAGTGCCCCGTGTCCCTGTGAGTTATTCAGTCCCATCTTGCTGGGTACTGAGTGAGTTTGGTGTCAGTGCCCCGTGTCCCTGTGTGTTATTCCGTCCCATCTTGCTGGGTACTGAGTGAGTTTGGTGTCAGTGTCCCGTGTCCCTGTGCGTTATTCAGTCCCATCTTGCTGGGTACTGAGTGAGTTTGGTGTCAGTGTCCCGTGTCCCTGTGCGTTATTCAGTCCCATCTTGCTGGGTACTGAGTGAGTTTGGTGTCAGTGCCCCGTGTCACTGTGAGTTATTCACTCCCATCTTGCTGGGTACTGAGTGAGTTTGGTGTCAGTGCCCCGTGTCCCTGTGAGTTATTCAGTCCCATCTTGCAGGGTACTGAGTGAGTTTGGTGTCAGTGCCCCGTGTCCCTGTGAGTTATTCAGTCCCATCTTGCTGGGTACTGAGTGATTTTGGTGTCAGTGCCCCGTGTCCCTGTGCGTTATTCACTCACATCGTGCTGAGTACTGAGTGAGTTTGGTGTCAGTGCCCCGTGTCCCTGTGAGATATTCAGTCCCATCTTGCTGGGTACTGAGTGAGTTTGGTGTCAGTGCCCCGTGTCCCTGTGAGTTATTCAGTCCCATCTTGCTGGGTACTGAGTGAGTTTGGTGTCAGTGCCCCGTGTCCCTGTGAGTTATTCAGTCCCATCTTGCTGGGTACTGAGTGAGTTTGGTGTCAGTGCCCCGTGTCCCTGTGTGTTATTCAGTCCCATCTTGCTGGGTACTGAGTGAGTTTGGTGTCAGTGCCCCGTGTCCCTGTGAGTTATTCAGTCCCATCTTGCTGGGTACTGAGTGAGTGTGGTGTCAGTGCCCCGTGTCCCTATGAGTTATTCAGTCCCATCTTGCTGGGTACTGAGTGAGTTTGGTGACAGTGCCCCGTGTCCCTGTGTGTTATTCAGTCCCATCTTGCTGGGTACTGAGTGAGTTTGGTGTCAGTGCCCCGTGTCACTGTGAGTTATTCAGTCCCATCTTGCTGGGTACTGAGTGAGTTTGGTGACAGTGCCCCGTGTCCCTGTGTGTTATTCAGTCCCATCTTGCTGGGTACTGAGTGAGTTTGGTGTCAGTGCCCCGTGTCACTGTGAGTTATTCAGTCCCATCTTGCTGGGTACTGAGTGAGTTTGGTGTCAGTGCCCCGTGTCCCTGTGAGTTATTCAGTCCCATCTTGCTGGGTACTGAGTGAGTTTGGTGTCAGTGCCCCGTGTCCCTGTGAGTTATTCAGTCCCATCTTGCTGGGTACTGAGTGAGTTTGGTGTCAGTGTCCCGTGTCCCTGTGAGTTATTCAGTCCCATCTTGCTGGGTACTGAGTGAGTTTGGTGTCAGTGTCCCGTGTCCCTGTGAGTTATTCAGTCCCATCTTGCTGGGTACTGAGTGAGTTTGGTGTCAGTGCCCCGTGTCCCTGTGAGATATTCAGTCCCATCTTGCTGGGTACTGAGTGAGTTTGGTGTCAGTGCCCCGTGTCCCTGTGAGTTATTCAGTCCCATCTTGCTGGGTACTGAGTGAGTTTGGTGTCAGTGCCCCGTGTCCCTGTGAGTTATTCACTCCCATCTTGCTGGGTACTGAGTGAGTTTGGTGTCAGTGTCCCGTCTCCCTGTGAGTTATTCAGTCCCATCTTGCTGGGTACTGAGTGAGTTTGGTGTCAGTGCCCCGTGTCCCTGTGAGTTATTCAGTCCCATCTTGCTGGGTACTGAGTGAGTTTCTTGGCAGTGCCCCCTGTCCCTGTGAGTTATTCAGTCCCATCTTGCTGGGTACTGAGTGAGTTTGGTGTCAGTGCCCCGTGTCCCTGTGAGTTATTCAGTCCCATCTTGCAGGGTACTGAGTGAGTTTGGTGTCAGTGCCCCGTGTCCCTGTGAGTTATTCAGACCCACCTTGCTGGGTACTGAGTGAGTTTGTGGTCAGTGCCCCGTGTCCCTGTGAGTTATTCAGTCCCATCTTGCTGGGTCCTTAGTGAGTTTGGTGTCAGTGCCCCGTGTCCCTGTGAGTTATTCAGTCCCATCTTGCTGGGTACTGAGTGAGTTTGGTGTCAGTGCCCCGTGTCCCTGTGAGTTATTCACTCCCATCTTGCTGGGTACTGAGTGAGTTTGGTGTCAGTGTCCCGTGTCCCTGTGTGTTATTCACTCCCATCTTGCTGGGTACTGAGTGAGTTTGGTGTCAGTGCCCCGTGTCCCTGTGAGATATTCAGTCCCATCTTGCTGGGTACTGAGTGAGTTTGGTGTCAGTGCCCCGTGTCCCTGTGTGTTATTCAGTCCCATCTAGCTGGGTACTGAGTGAGTTTGGTGTCAGTGCCCCCTGTCCCTGTGTGTTATTCAGACCCATCTTGCTGGGTACTGAGTGAGTATGGTGTCAGTGCCCCCTGTCCCTGTGAGTTATTCACTGCCATCTTGCTGGGTACTGAGTGAGTTTGGTGTCAGTGCCCCGTGTCCCTGTGAGTTATTCACTCCCATCTTGCTGGGTACTGAGTGAGTTTGTTGTCAGTGTCCCGTGTCCCTGTGAGTTATTCAGTCCCATCTTGCAGGGGACTGAGTGAGTTTGGTGTCAGTGCCCCGTGTCCCTGTGAGTTATTCAGTCCCATCTTGCAGGGTACTGAGTGAGTTTGGTGTCAGTGCCCCGTGTCCCTGTGTGTTATTCAGTCCCATCTTGCTGGGTACTGAGTGAGTTTGGTGTCAGTGCCCCGTGTCCCTGTGAGTTATTCAGTCCCATCTTGCTGGGTACTGAGTGAGTTTGTGGTCAGTTCTCCGTGTCCCTGTGAGTTATTCAGTCCCACCTTGCTGGGTACTGAGTGAGTTTGGTGTCAGTGTCCCGTGTCCCTGTGAGTTATTCACTCCCATCTTGCTGGGGACTGAGTGAGTTTGGTGTCAGTGCCCCGTGTCCCTGTGAGTTATTCAGTCCCATCTTGCTGGGTACTGAGTGAGTTTGGTGTCAGTGCCCCGTGTCCCTGTGAGTTATTCAGTCCCATCTTGCTGGGTGCTGAGTGAGTTTGGTGTCAGTGTCCCGTGTCCCTGTGAGTTATTCAGTCCCATCTTGCTGGGGACTGAGGGAGTTTGGTGTCAGTGCCCCGTGTCCCTGTGAGTTATTCAGTCCCATCTTGCTGGGTGCTGAGTGAGTTTGGTGTCAGTGCCCCGTGTCCCTGTGAGTTATTCACTCCCATCTTGCTGGGTACTGAGTGAGTTTGGTGTCAGTGTCCCGTGTCCCTGTGAGTTATTCAGTCCCATCTTGCTGGGTACTGAGTGAGTTTGGTGTCAGTGCCCCGTGTCCCTGTGAGATATTCAGTCCCATCTTGCTGGGTACTGAGTGAGTTTGGTGTCAGTGCCCCGTGTCCCTGTGAGTTATTCAGTCCCATCTTGCTGGGTACTGAGTGAGTTTGGTGTCAGTGCCCCGTGTCCCTGTGAGTTATTCACTCCCATCTTGCTGGGTACTGAGTGAGTTTGGTGTCAGTGTCCCGTGTCCCTGTGAGTTATTCAGTCCCATCTTGCTGGGTACTGAGTGAGTTTGGTGTCAGTGCCCCGTGTCCCTGTGAGTTATTCAGTCCCATCTTGCTGGGTACTGAGTGAGTTTCTTGGCAGTGCCCCCTGTCCCTGTGAGTTATTCAGTCCCATCTTGCTGGGTACTGAGTGAGTTTGGTGTCAGTGCCCCGTGTCCCTGTGAGTTATTCAGTCCCATCTTGCAGGGTACTGAGTGAGTTTGGTGTCAGTGCCCCGTGTCCCTGTGAGTTATTCAGACCCACCTTGCTGGGTACTGAGTGAGTTTGGTGTCAGTGTCCCGTGTCCCTGTGTGTTATTCAATCCCATCTTGCTGGGTACTGAGTGAGTTTGTTGTCAGTGCCCCGTGTCCCTGTGAGTTATTCAGTCCCATCTTGCTGGGTACTGAGTCATTTTGGTGTCAGTGTCCCCTGTCCCTGTGAGTTATTCAGTCCCATCTTGTTGGGTACTGAGTGACTATGGTGTCAGTGTCCCGTGTCCCTGTGAGTTATTCAGTCCCATCTTGCTGGGTACTGAGTGAGTTTGGTGTCAGTGCCCCGTGTCCCTGTGAGTTATTCACTCCCATCTTGCTGGGTACTGAGTGAGTTTGGTGTCAGTGCCCCGTGTCCCTGTGAGTAATTCACTCCCATCTTGCTGGGTACTGAGTGAGTTTGGTGTCAGTGCCCCCTGTCCCTGTGAGTTATTCAGTCCCATCTTGCTGGGTACTGAGTGAGTTTGGTGTCAGTGTCCCGTGTCCCTGTGAGTTATTCAGTCCCATCTTGCTGGGTACTGAGTGAGTTTGGTGTCAGTGTCCCGTGTCCCTGTGTGTTATTCACTCCCATCTTGCTGGGTACTGAGTGAGTTTGGTGTCAGTGCCCCGTGTCCCTGTGAGTTATTTACTCCCATCTTGCTGGGTACTGAGTGAGTTTGGTGTCAGTGCCCCGTGTCCCTGTGAGTTATTCAGTCCCATCTTGCTGGGTACTGAGTGAGTTTGGTGTCAGTGTCCCGTGTCCCTGTGTGTTATTCACTCCCATCTTGCTGGGTACTGAGTGAGTTTGGTGTCAGTGCCCCGTGTCCCTGTGAGTTATTCAGTCCCATCTTGCTGGGTCCTTAGTGAGTTTGGTGTCAGTGCCCCGTGTCCCTGTGAGTTATTCAGTCCCATCTTGCTGGGTACTGAGTGAGTTTGGTGTCAGTGCCCCCTGTCCCTGTGTGTTATTCACTCCCATCTTGCTGGGTACTGAGTGAGTTTGGGGTCAGTGCCCCGTGTCCCTGTGTGTTATTCAGTCCCATCTTGCTGGGTACTGAGTGAGTTTGGTGTCAGTGCCCCGTGTCCCTGTGAGTTATTCAGTCCCATCTTGCTGGGTACTGAGTGAGTTTGGTGTCAGTGCCCCGTGTCCCTGTGAGTTATTCAGTCCCATCTTGCTGGGTACTGAGTGAGTTTGGTGTCAGTGCCCCGTGTCCCTGTGAGTAATTCAGTCCCATCTTGCTGGGTACTGAGTGTGTTTGGTGTCAGTGCCCCCTGTCCCTGTGTGTTATTCAGACCCATCTTGCTGGGTACTGAGTGAGTTTGGTGTCAGTGCCCCGTGTCCCTGTGAGTTATTCAGTCCCATCTTGCTGGGCACTGAGTGAGTTTGGTGTCAGTGCCCCGTGTCCCTGTGAGTTATTCAGTCCCATCTTGCTGGGTACTGAGTGAGTTTGGTGTCAGTGCCCCGTGTCCCTGTGAGTTATTCACTCCCATCTTGCTGGGTACTGAGTGAGTTTGGTGTCAGTGCCCCGTGTCCCTGTGAGTTATTCACTCCCATCTTGCTGGGTGCTGAGTGAGTTTGGTGTCAGTGCCCCGTGTCCCTGTGAGTTATTCAGTCCCATCTTGCTGGGTACTGAGTGAGTTTGTGGTCAGTGCCCCGTGTCCCTGTGAGTTATTCAGTCCCATCTTGCTGGGTCCTTAGTGAGTTTGGTGTCAGTGCCCCGTGTCCCTGTGAGTTATTCAGTCCCATCTTGCTGGGTACTGAGTGAGTTTGGTGTCAGTGCCCCGTGTCCCTGTGAGTTATTCACTCCCATCTTGCTGGGTACTGAGTGAGTTTGGTGTCAGTGTCCCGTGTCCCTGTGTGTTATTCACTCCCATCTTGCTGGGTACTGAGTGAGTTTGGTGTCAGTGCCCCGTGTCCCTGTGTGTTATTCCGTCCCATCTTGCTGGGTACTGAGTGAGTTTGGTGTCAGTGTCCCGTGTCCCTGTGCGTTATTCAGTCCCATCTTGCTGGGTACTGAGTGAGTTTGGTGTCAGTGTCCCGTGTCCCTGTGCGTTATTCAGTCCCATCTTGCTGGGTACTGAGTGAGTTTGGTGTCAGTGCCCCGTGTCCCTGTGTGTTATTCAGTCCCATCTTGCTGGGTACTGAGTGAGTTTGGTGTCAGTGCCCCGTGTCCCTGTGAGTTATTCAGTCCCATCTTGCTGGGTACTGAGTGATTTTGGTGTCAGTGCCCCGTGTCCCTGTGTGTTATTCAGTCCCATCTTGCTGAGTACTGAGTGAGTTTGGTGTCAGTGCCCCGTGTCCCTGTGAGATATTCAGTCCCATCTTGCTGGGTACTGAGTGAGTTTGGTGTCAGTGCCCCGTGTCCCTGTGTGTTATTCAGTCCCATCTAGCTGGGTACTGAGTGAGTTTGGTGTCAGTGCCCCCTGTCCCTGTGTGTTATTCAGACCCATCTTGCTGGGTACTGAGTGAGTATGGTGTCAGTGCCCCCTGTCCCTGTGAGTTATTCACTGCCATCTTGCTGGGTACTGAGTGAGTTTGGTGTCAGTGCCCCGTGTCCCTGTGAGTTATTCACTCCCATCTTGCTGGGTACTGAGTGAGTTTGTTGTCAGTGTCCCGTGTCCCTGTGAGTTATTCAGTCCCATCTTGCAGGGTACTGAGTGAGTTTGGTGTCAGTGCCCCGTGTCCCTGTGTGTTATTCAGTCCCATCTTGCTGGGTACTGAGTGAGTTTGGTGTCAGTGCCCCGTGTCCCTGTGAGTTATTCAGTCCCATCTTGCTGGGTACTGAGTGAGTTTGTGGTCAGTTCTCCGTGTCCCTGTGAGTTATTCAGTCCCATCTTGCTGGGTACTGAGTGAGTTTGGTGTCAGTGCCCCGTGTCCCTGTGAGTTATTCAGTCCCATCTTGCTGGGGACTGAGTGAGTTTGGTGTCAGTGCCCCGTGTCCCTGTGAGTTATTCAGTCCCATCTTGCTGGGTGCTGAGTGAGTTTGGTGTCAGTGCCCCGTGTCCCTGTGAGTTATTCACTCCCATCTTGCTGGGTACTGAGTGAGTTTGGTGTCAGTGCCCCGTGTCCCTGTGAGTTATTCAGTCCCATCTTGCTGGGTGCTGAGTGAGTTTGGTGTCAGTGTCCCGTGTCCCTGTGAGTTATTCAGTCCCATCTTGCTGGGGACTGAGGGAGTTTGGTGTCAGTGCCCCGTGTCCCTGTGAGTTATTCAGTCCCATCTTGCTGGGTGCTGAGTGAGTTTGGTGTCAGTGCCCCGTGTCCCTGTGAGTTATTCATTCCCATCTTGCTGGGTACTGAGTGAGTTTGGTGTCAGTGCCCCGTGTCCCTGTGCGTTATTCACTCCCATCGTGCTGAGTACTGAGTGAGTTTGGTGTCAGTGCCCCGTGTCCCTGTGAGTTAATCAGTGCCACCTTGCTGGGTACTGAGTGAGTTTGGTGTCAGTGCCCCGTGTCCCTGTGTGTTATTCAGTCCCATCTTGCTGGGTACTGAGTGAGTTTGGTTTCAGTGCCCCCTTGTCCCTGTGAGTTATTCACTCCCATCTTGCTGGGTACTGAGTGAGTTTGGTGTCAGTGCCCCATGTCCCTGTGAGTTATTCATTCCCATCTTGCTGGGTACTGAGTGAGTTTGGTTTCAGTGCCCCCTGTCCCTGTGAGTTATTCACTCCCATCTTGCTGGGTACTGAGTGAGTTTGGTGTCAGTGCCCCGTGTCCCTGTGAGTTATTCAGTCCCATCTTGCTGGGTACTGAGGAGTTTGGTGTCAGTGCCCCGTGTCCCTGTGAGTTATTCAGTCCCATCTTGCTGGGTACTGAGTGAGTTTGGTGTCAGTGCTCCCTGTCCCTGTGAGTTATTCAGTCCCATCTTGCTGGGTACTGAGTGAGTTTGGTGTCAGTGCCCCGTGTCCCTGTGAGTTATTCACTCCCATCTTGCTGGGTACTGAGTGCGTTTGTGGTCAGTGCCCCGTGTCACTGTGTGTTATTCAGTCCCATCTTGCTGGGTACTGAGTGAGTTTGGTGTCAGTGCCCCGTGTCCCTGTGAGTTATTCACTCCCATCTTGCTGGGTACTGAGTGCGTTTGTGGTCAGTGCCCCGTGTCACTGTGTGTTATTCAGTCCCATCTTGCTGGGTACTGAGTGAGTTTGGTGTCAGTGCATCCTGTCCCTGTGAGTTATTCACTGCCATCTTGCTGGGTACTGAGTGAGTTTGGTGTCAGTGTCCCGTGACCCTGTGAGTTTTTCAGTCCCATCTTGCTGGGTACTGAGTGAGTTTGGTGTCAGTGTCCCGTGTCCCTGTGAGTTATTCACTCCCATCTTGCTGGGTACTGAGTGAGTTTGGTGTAGTGCCCCGTGTCCCTGTGTGTTATTCAGTCCCATCTTGCTCGGTACTGAGTGAGTTTGGTGTCAGTGCCCCGTGTCCCTGTGAGTTATTCAGTCCCATCTTGCTGGGTACTGAGTGAGTTTGGTGTCAGTGCCCCGTGTCCCTGTGAGTTATTCACTCCCATCTTGCTGGGTACTGAGTGAGTTTGGTGTCAGTGCCCCGTGTCCCTGTGAGTTATTCAGTCCCATCTTGCTGGGTATGAGTGAGTTTGGTGTCAGTGCCCCGTGTCCCTGTGAGTTATTCAGTCCCATCTTGCTGGGTACTGAGTGAGTTTGTGGTCAGTGCCCCGTGTCACTGTGTGTTATTCAGTCCCATCTTGCTGGGTACTGAGTGAGTTTGGTGTCAGTGCATCCTGTCCCTGTGAGTTATTCACTGCCATCTTGCTGGGTACTGAGTGAGTTTGGTGTCAGTGTCCCGTGACCCTGTGAGTTTTTCAGTCCCATCTTGCTGGGTACTGAGTGAGTTTGGTGTCAGTGTCCCGTGTCCCTGTGAGTTATTCACTCCCATCTTGCTGGGTACTGAGTGAGTTTGGTGTAGTGCCCCGTGTCCCTGTGTGTTATTCAGTCCCATCTTGCTGGGTACTGAGTGAGTTTGGTGTCAGTGCCCCGTGTCCCTGTGAGTTATTCACTCCCATCTTGCTGGGTACTGAGTGAGTTTGGTGTCAGTGCCCCCTGGCCCTGTGAGTTATTCAGTCCCATCTTGCTGGGTACTGAGTGAGTTTGGTGTCAGTGCCCCGTGTCCCTGTGAGATATTCAGTCCCATCTTGCTGGGTACTGAGTGAGTTTGGTGTCAGTGTCCCGTGTCCCTGTGAGTTATTCAGTCCCATCTTGCTGGGTACTGAGTGAGTTTGGTGTCAGTCTCCCGTGTCCCTGTGAGTTATCAGTCCCATCTTGCTGGGTACTGAGTGAGTTTGGTGTCAGTGCCCCGTGTCCCTGTGTGTTATTCAGTCCCATCTTGCTGGGTACTGAGTGAGTTTGGTGTCAGTCTCCCGTGTCCCTGTGAGTTATTCAGTCCCATCTTGCTGGGTACTGAGTGAGTTTGGTGTCAGTCTCCCGTGTCCCTGTGAGTTATTCACTCCCATCTTGCTGGGTACTGAGTGAGTTTGGTGTCAGTGCCCCGTGTCCCTGTTAGTTATTCAGTCCCATCTTGCTGGGTACTGAGTGAGTTTGGTGTCAGTACCCCGTGTCCCTGTTAGTTATTCAGTCCCATCTTGCTGGGTACTGAGTGAGTTTGGTGTCAGTGTCCCGTGTCCCTGTGAGTGATTCTGTCCCATCTTGCTGGGTACTGAGTGAGTTTGGTGTCAGTGCCCCGTGTCCCTGTGAGTTATTCAGTCCCATCTTGCTGGGTACTGAGTGAGTTTGGTGTCAGTGCCCCGTGTCCCTGTGCGTTATTCAGTCCCATCTTGCTGGGTACTGAGTGAGTTTGGTGTCAGTGCCCCGTGTCCCTGTGAGTTATTCAGTCCCATCTTGCTGGGTACTGAGTGAGTTTGGTGTCAGTGCCCCGTGTCCCTGTGAGTTATTCAGTCCCATCTTGCTGGGTACTGAGTGAGTTTGGTGTCAATGCCCTGTGTCCCTGTGAGTTATTCCATCCCATCTTGCTGGGTACTGAGTGAGTTTGGTGTCAGTGCCCCTTGTCCCTGAGAGTTATTCACTCCCATCTTGCTGTGTGGAATTGGATTAATGTCCCGTTCCTCTCTCTGCCATGTCGTGTGTAACGTGTCTATCTGTTTTCACTCATGTGAAGATCCTCGACAGGGGAGTTATTTTTCTGTTTTTGACATGGTGTGTTGTTTGTGTGTTTGCTGTGTGTCAGTGAGGGGACAGGGACATTATCAGCTTGCCACCTTTGCTAACACCACCATGTGTGCGCTGAGATGAGTTCAATTCCTCCCTCTTCCTGATTACATCTGGCTTCTGCTAACCTGAGATAACACATTGACGGCGAGCCTCAGTCACTGCGGGGAGCGCGCTCATCCTGACCTGAATCTCCTTCGGATCCCCCTGTCGCTGGCTACCATGTCCTTCCTCCACTTGGGAAAAGTGAGTACCCCGGCATCTGCTGCTTTTCCTTCCCAGTTGGAGTCGGGAGCCCGGAATCTCTGTCTATCGGGGAGGCGGTGCGGTTGTGAAAGAGAGCTGGCCTGTTTTCCCCAAGGCCAGGGGTTGGAGGGTTTACAGACTGCTGGCGTCCAGTCTTGGGAGCTGTTTCCAGTCACTCAGTGCTTCCATGGCTGGGAATTCCCAGGAATTGTGTTGAATTGAATTTATTGTCACGTGTACCGAGACACAGTGAAAAGCTTTGTCTTGTGAGCAATACAGGCCGATCACAGAGTTAAGGAGCATAGATAGTAAATAATAGGTAAACAGCAGCCAAAACAAAAACACAGGGACAGGCGAATGTTAAGAGTTTGTGAGTCCATTCAGTATTCTGACAACAGTAGGGTAGAAACTGTTCCGAAACCGGCTGGTGGGTGTGTTCAGGCTTCTGTCCCTTCTACCCCGATGGTAGAGGTGGTAGAAAAACATTGCCAGGGTGGGATGGATCTTTGAGAATGCTGGAGGCCTTTCCCTGACAGCGGGGCCTGGTAGATGGATCCTGTAGATGGGAGGTTGGCCTTTGGGATTGTCCAGGCCGAGTTCACCACTCTCTGGAACCGTCTCAGATATTGAATGGTACAATTACCGTACCAGGTAGTGATACACCCAGACAGAATGGCACACCTATAAAGTTGGCAAGGGTAGTCACCATCGTGCCACATTCCCTCAGCTGCCTGAGGAGGAAGAGACGTTGCTGGGCCTTTGTAACCAGTGCGTCCACATGAAGAGTCCAAGAAAGCTTGTTGTGGATGACCCACCCCCAGGGGCTTGACGCAATCTGAGAATGCCTGAGTTTTCATGTTTCTGTCAGCTCACTGCTCACTCCTGTTGGAGGTGACAGGGAGTGAGGAGATCACCCCAGCACCCGTTCCCCTGTGTGTGGCTCCATCTCTCAGGCAGGGTTGGAAGGACAGCTGTGGAACGGGTCAGTCCCACTTTGTCCCCTCAGCTGTCAGCGTAGGGTGGTGTGCGGGGAACCATTTCCAGGGAAACTGAGGGTGAGCTGTGTTGTGTGGATTTGGTGTGTGGCTTTCCTGTTG
This sequence comes from Hemiscyllium ocellatum, assembly GCF_020745735.1. NCBI lineage: Eukaryota > Metazoa > Chordata > Chondrichthyes > Orectolobiformes > Hemiscylliidae > Hemiscyllium > Hemiscyllium ocellatum. Next base: position 7,691,306 of record NC_083448.1, on the reverse strand, counting down.
GAGGAGTGGGCAGGGAGCAGGGTGAGGGGGTAGGTGGTGGATTCTGCGGGCATTCTCTGGAACGGGACAAGGTAAGGTTGTGTCCAGGACCCAGGCCACTTTGATCACACAGCGATGTTACACGCTTACTCACTCCCACAAGGGTGGACTCTGAAGCTGGGGACTCGGAGAGATCTGACAAGCTGGGCCTGATCTTCCCCGGAAATCGGGGGCACGAGAGGTGATGTGACTGAGCCGAATATCGTGAGGTGTGTGTTTCCCCCACCCTTATCGGACAGGTGAGGAACAAAAGGAGACCACTTGGAGGCAGTTGGTGAAAGAACTTGAACGAGGTTTGAACGTGCGCATGGGAGGGTGTGGAAGTGACTGGCTGAGAGGGCAGTGCAGGTACTTTCACTCACAGCTTGGAACAGGGATTGGGAACCGAGGATTTCCCAGGAACAGGCAAGGTTGTGATGCAGCTCCAGGTGTTCAACAGAGGGCTGGTGTCGACGCTGAGGCCTGAATGGCCACCTTTACCCGTGCTGGAAACATGGTGTTGTTGCCAGACAGTCAGACTGATGGTGGGGGTGGTGGGGGTCTCTCTGTCTCTCTCTCACACACTCTCTCTCTCTCTCTCTCTCACACACACACACACTCTCACTCTCACACTCCCTCTCACACTCTCTCTCTCACTCTGTCTTTCCCTGTCACTCTCACACACTCCCTCTCACACTCTCACTCACACTTACTCTCTCTCTCACACTCTGTCTCTCCCTGTCTCTCTCTCTCTCTCACATTTACTCTGTCTCTCTCTCTCTCTCACTCTCTCTCTCTCACTCTGTCTCTCTCAGACACACTCAGATGGGAGATCAATGACCGATTGACCTCCGTCGTTTTTCCCAAGAGCTGACAAGTGATTCCCAACGCGGTTGAAACCCCAAACCCAGGCAGCAAGTGCTGGGGGGAGGTTAGCTTTGAATCCAGAGAGCCTCCTCCAGCAGGTGGGTGCACAGTGATTCCAGCATTCCTTGTTGTCCTGTACCCAGTCACCCAGCCAAGTCATGCCCTCTGAAAGCCCCCCGGTTAGTGTGGTGTGCTGGGGCTGGCCCCTTTCTCTTGGAGCTGCTGTGTCATATTGAAAGCCCTCTGTGCAGCCCACGGCTCTGCACACGTTAGCGAGATGTTCCCTTGGCACTCATCACTTCACAACATTGCATTAAGTGTCATCTTGACAATTACTATGTGTGCACATTCTGCATCTTTGGAGGTGTCGGCCTGATTGCTCACTAATGGTTCTGAAAAGCTGCTGGAGTGCACAGTGTGTACAGATCTTAGATCATGTTTGCTGACAGAGTGCAATTTGGAGGTGGCTGTGTGTATGTGTGTCTGTATGTGTGTGTGTGTGGGTATGTATGTCTGTGTGTGTGTCTGTGTGTCTCTGTGTCTGTGCGTCTCTATGTCTCTGTCACTGTGTGTGTGTGTGTCTGTGCCTCTGTGTCTGCATGTCTGTGTGAGCATGTGTCTCTGTCTGTGTGTGTGTGTGTGTGTGTGTGTGTGTCTGTGAGGGTGTGTCTATTGTGTGTGTGTGTCTCTCTGTCTCTGTGTGTGTGTGTCTTTGTGAGTGTGTCTCTGTGTCTGCATATCTGTGTGTCTCTGTGCGAGTGTGTGTGTGTGTCTCTTTCTGTCTCTGTGTGAGTGTGTCTGAGTGTCTGTGTCTGTGCCTCGGTGCCTGTGTGTGTGTGTGTGTCTTTCTGTCTCTGTGTGAGTGTGTGTCTGTTGTGTGTGTGTGTGTGTCTGAGTGTCTGTATGTCTGTGCGTGTGTGTGTATCTGTGTCTCTCTCTGCATGGATGTGTGTGTGTGTGTGTGTCTGTGTCTGTGTGTGTCTCTGTTTGTTTGGGTATGTGTCTCTGTGTGTGAGAGAGAGAGAAACATGCAGTGTGCAGCTGGAGGTCTGTTGAGAGAGGTGATGGCAGAACACTGTCACTGCGAGACCGGGAACCCAGAACTGGAGACCAGGGTTCACATCCTGCATTTCAAGTCACTCAATAATCTGCAAGGCGGCGTCCAGGGCAGGTCGTGCAGCTTGTTGTAAAAACCCATCTGGGTTCACTTGCCGCCCTTCCCCAGTGTGCCTGGGACACAGCCACACCCTCTGAGTATCACACACACCTCTGTCCACCTCCGATCAATGAATTTTCAATGAAATGCCCCCAGATCCCCAGTCCATTGTGTTTGCAGTTGCTCCCTGCCTCACTGTGTCCCCCTCCCACACTGCCCAAACACAACATCCCAAACCAAAGCCCCATCCTCTCCAAGTGGGATGTTTCCCCTTCAGTCATTGAAGTGGGAGAGTAGGGTCAATGGGCTGAATAGCCTCCTCCTTTTCTCCCTGCTCTCGGTATGATCCCAGGGGTGGTGTCAGTTTCTGTCCATGCAGTGGGACCAGACTGTCAGGCCTCCTGCCCCTGAGAGAGCAATACCGCTTGCTGGATGGTACCTCCTTCTCCACGCTGACGGATCTCCGGATGCAGTTCCAGCCGAGCTCCTGACCCATGGGCAGTCTGTCCCCCTTGGGGCCTGGTCTCAGCTGGTATCCTACCCTGAACCAGAGGAGGGAGGAGGGAAACAGCACTGTGGGCTCACTGAGGGTGGAGGGCTGGAGCTCCGGAGATCAGCCTGAACTGCTCACCTCCATTGCAAGGTGGAGGAGATTGAGCACTGAGCGAGGAAGAGCTGGAGGCAGTGACCCATACCACCCTCTCCCCTCCCTCCAGTCCTGTCCTCAAAACCCAGGAGAGAGGCACAGATGCACCCGCACATACACAGACACTCCTACAGACAGACACACAAACACACACACATTCCTACACACACACCCCCGCACATACACAGACACTCCTACAGACAGACACACACACACACACACATTCCTACACACCCGCACATACACAGACACTCCTACAGACAGACACACACACATTCCTACACACACGCACATACACAGACACTCCTACAGACAAACACACAAACACACACACATTCCTACACACACGCACATACACAGACACTCCTACAGACAGACACACAAACACACACACATTCCTACACACACACACACACATACACAGACACTCCTACAGACAGACACACACACATTCCTACACACCCGCACATACACAGACACTCCTACAGACAGACAGACACAAACACACACATTCCTGCACACACGCACATACACAGACACTCCTACAGACAGACACACAAACACACACACATTCCTACACACACACACACACACACATACACAGACACTCCTACAGACAGACACACAAACACATACACAGACACTCCTACAGACAGACACACACACATTCCTACACACACGCACATACACAGACACTCCTACAGACAGACACACAAACACACACACATTCCTACACACACACACACATACACAGACACTCCTACAGACAGACACACACACATTCCTACACACCCGCACATACACAGACACTCCTACAGACAGACACACAAACACACACACATTCCTACACACATACACAGACACTCCTACAGACAGACACACACACATTCCTACACACACGCACATACACAGACACTCCTACAGACAGACACACAAACACACACACATTCCTACACACACACACAGACACTCCTACAGACAGACACACAAACATACACACATTCCTACTCACACGCACATACACAGACACTCCTACAGACAAACACACATACATTCCTACACACACACACATACACAGACACTCCTACAGACAGACACACAAACACACACACATTCCTCCACACACGCACATACAGACACTCCTACAGACAGACACACACACATTCCTACACACACGCACATACACAGACACTCCTATAGACAGACACACACACATTCCTGCACACACGCACATACACAGACACTCCTATAGACAGACACACACACATTCCTGCACACACGCACATACACAGACACTCCTATAGACAGACACACACACATTCCTGCACACACGCACATACACAGACACTCCTACAGACAGACACACAAACACACACACATTCCTACACACACACACACACACATACACAGACACTCCTACAGACAGACACACACACATTCCTACACACACGCACATACACAGACACTCCTACAGACAGACACACAAACACACACACATTCCTACACACACGCACACACACAGACACTCCTACAGACAGACACAAACACACATACATTCCTACACACACACACATACACAGACACTCCTACAGACAGACACACAAACACACACACATTCCTCCACACACGCACATACAGACACTCCTACAGACAGACACACACACATTCCTACACACACGCACATACACAGACACTCCTATAGACAGACACACACACATTCCTGCACACACGCACATACACAGACACTCCTATAGACAGACACACACACATTCCTGCACACACGCACATACACAGACACTCCTATAGACAGACACACACACATTCCTGCACACACGCACATACACAGACACTCCTATAGACAGACACACACAGATTCCTGCACACACGCACATACACAGACACTCCTACAGACAGACACACAAACACACACACATTCCTGCACACACACACATACACAGACACTCCTACAGACAGACACACAAACACACACACATTCCTGCACACACACACATACACAGACACTCCTACAGACAGACACACAAACACACACACATTCCTACATACACACACACACACATACACAGACACTCCTCCAGACAGACACACACACATTCCTACATACACGCACATACACAGACACTCCTACAGACAGACACACATGCACATACACAGACACTCCTACAGACAGACACACAAACACATGCACACACACCTACAGACATGCGCGCACACACTCCCACTGAGACACACAAACACGCACACACACTGACATACACGCACACGCCCCTACAGGCATGCACACGCGCACTCCTCAGAGAGACACACAAAAACACACACTCTGACATACACGCACACGCCCCTACAGACATGCACACACGCACACGCTCCCACAGAGACACACAAACACACATACATTCTGACATACACACACACGCTCCTACAGACATGCACACACCCCTACAGACATGCACACGCGCACATTCCCACAGAGAGACACACACTCTGACATACACGCACACACCCCTAGAGACATGCACACGATCCTACAGACACGCGCACGCTCACACACACACACAGTCCTACAGAGAGAGAGACAAACACGTGCAAACTCTGACATACACGCACACACCCCTACTGACATGCACACGCTCCTGCAGACACGCGCACACACATGCTCCTACAGAGAGAGAGACAAACACGCACACACATCTCTTCCAGGTTCTCCTCCCTCCCAGCCCTCCATCTTCTCGACTCCCAAGATGGCATCCTGATCTGAGTCAGTCCCTCTTCATCATGAACCGGCAACACCCCAGGCACCCTCCTGGTGAATCCCCTCCGCTAGGGTCCCCAGCTTTCTCAGCAGCTTCACCAGCGATTAGGAAGGGGCTGTTTCTCTTGGACAGACACCCCCCTTCCCCCCCCCCCCAACCGCCCACCTGGGAAACCTTGGCTTGATCTCTGCACCTTTTGGGATCTCGCCCCACCTTGGCCTGCGCTGAAGGCTTGGAACCTGGGTGGGGGAGGAGATCGACGGGCCGAATGTCCACCACATTCTGATGTCTTGGCTGGAGGAGCGTGGGATTGTGGGGAGGTTTGGTCAGTGAGGGGGGGGTCAGACTGCAGAAAGATCAGCGATCGAGCTGATAGTGAACAGAACCGAAAGAGACGGAAACAGCAATGCACAATTAATCCCCTCGGCATGAGGCTGAGTACTTAGCGTGAGCATCAGTTCACAGCAAGTGCTCAGGACAATGCTGCTTCCACTCGGGTCCTGGGCATGCTGTTATTGATGTCTGCTTGGGATTTGTGCTGGGAACACACAGCGTGACCTACTCAGACAAAGGGATAGGGTCAAAACTGACAGACTCCATCTGACACATGACTCCCCAGCAGCACAGCTCCAACGGTTCCCACTGCCCCTCGCTGTTAACCCTTGGCTTCCTGGCTCACCGCTGCCTATCTGAGTTTGCCCACAGTGAGCCGAGATATCCACGCCTGATGGGTGGGTGTTGCTGCTTGAACAGGCAGCATTCAGTGTCGGTTATGGTCTGTCAGTTCTGCAAAGAGTCGGCTTCAGTTTGAGTCTGGTGTTTGCCGACGGCTCCTTGTGCAGGTAGGATGGCTCTGCCGCTGCGTGGGTTCAGTGTTAGGTTTGATCATCGTTCCAGGCGCATGTGTGGTCGCTGGGCAGCTGCCCGCATGTCCACACTGTGGCTCGAGTTGTGGACTGCCCACATCACCCAGCTCTCTGGGATCATGCAGCAATGATACAACACAAACCCATTGACTGATGTTAAAAAAACCACACAAAACCAGGTTATAGTCCAACAGGTTTTATTGGAAGCACTAGCTTTCGGAGCGACACTCCTTCATCAGGCGGCTGTGGAGAATTAGATTGTAAGACACAGAATTTATAGCAAAAGTTTACAGTGTGATGTACCCGAAATTATATATTGAAAAAGACTTGGATTGTTTATTAAGTCTCTCATCTTTCAGAATGAACAGTGTGTAAATCGCGAAACCTTTTTTAGAAGTTACACTCTCAAGTGCTTGGGAATGTAACTGGAGTCTCCAAATCATGACCACCATCGACACCATCAACTGCCAGCTGAAAGTGGAGAGGACAGGCATCACCAAACCATTAACTGAAGGTGAACCTGCTGCCACAGACCTGTTACCCCGGCCTCCTCTGCTGTCTGCCTGCTCCCAGAACCTCAATGCTGTCCCCTCCCTGGCCTGCTCTCCTCTCAGTGGGGCTCCTCCCAGCTCCACCCAGCCCTCCCACGGACAAGCCGGACGTGGCAAAGGTGTGTGTGCTTGCCGAGGTTTCGGTTTGTTCAGGGCGAACGGTGAACAGTCACCGGGATGTAGCCAGAGGTGGGGTTTTTTTTTCCCCATCCCAGACCAGCCTCCTGATCTCTTCACAGGCCAAGCTTTCATGACCTCACTCCGCTAGCTGCTCTGTCAGCATCCGTTTGGAATCCTTGCCTGCCCTTGCTCAGTTTATCCCAAATTGAGTGCGTGAGGGGGGATTCCCCTGCCCTGGACTCTGTAATTCCCCACGAAAGCTTGCCATTTCCCTGCAGGGTGAAGCCTCTCAGCTCCCTTTGCATTGATCTTGCTGATGGTTCTTATCCTTCAGTTGGCACGTCCATGTCCCTGAGACTCTGAATTACTCGGTTTCTGTATCCCGGTGGTAGACTCGATGTCCCCCACATCCAAGACCAGTGTGGCACACTGTTAGATCTCTCACTGCCAGCCTCCTCCAGTTCACATAGATGCTGCTGGCTGCACTCAGCTCAGGATATTCCTTTTCCGAACCTTCTAGCCCTGTTCCCTTGGTCCTCTCATTCACCTTTCATCACCATCCCCCTCCCAGCCTCGCTCTCTGGGACCTGTCCCTGTATCTCCCACTGGGAGGTTGGGTCAGTCCTTGCTTCTTCAGGTTTACCCTGTGTCATCCGAAACGCTGTGTGTGTGTGTGTGTGTGTCTGTGTGTGTCTGTATGTATGTCTCTGTATGTATGTGTGTCTGTCTGTGTGTGTGTGTGTGTGTGTGTGTGTGTGTGTGTGTGTGCGCGCGCGGGGAAGTTGGCACAAATGCCAATGCAGGGAGTTGACTGCACAGCGACAGACGTCCAGTGCTCCCTGAGCTGTCTCCCATCTCCACGCAACAATTAGAATTAGGATTCCTTCAGTGTGGAAACAGGCCCTTCGGCCCAACAAGTCCACACCGACCCTCTCAAGAGTAACCCACCCAGACCCATTCCCCTACCCTATATTTACCTCTCACCCACCCAGCTCTGAGCAGTTTCCCATGGCCAATCCACCCTGACCTGCACATCTTTGGACTGTGGGAGGAAACCCACACAGAGAATGTGCCAACTCCACACAGACAGTCCCCGCCAAGGCTGGAATCGAACCTGGGTCCCTGGTGCTGTGAGGCAGCAGTACTAACCACTGAGCCACCCCAGTGACCTGCACTGACCTCTGGGCGAGATCAGGTTCATCCTTCGTGAGCTTTGACCTGCCTTTTTTTTGGTTTCCCTGTTATCCCACACCTGAGGTGGGCCTTCGGTCCAGACGGTGCACCACAGGGGGGACCCTCTGTTTGGATGCTGCGCTGATCGCTCACTGGTGCCAAGCATCGGACTGACGTTGTTCCCCAGAATGGCTTTCAGCCGGCTTCCTCAAAGGGAGGCCCAGTGTGTGTCAGGGGCAGTGTAGGCATGGCTCACTCCCAGCGTGCTCTGCTGCAGATGGAGGTGAAAGGGATGGACAGGACACCAGTGGAGTTTTGTCAAAGGAGAACCCCTCCCCTCTTCCCCCACAGAGCTCCGGGAGCAAGCCTTTAGATGTCCTTCCCACTGACCGTGTGGTTAATGGTTTTACCACGGAGAACCAGGCCATTTGGCCTATCGGGTTCCGTGCCGACCCCGCTAATCTTTGTGAATGGCCCAGTGGCTTTCGTTCTTGCTTGCTGCCCAGGGTTTAACAACCCCTGGGGAGTGGCAGGGATCTCTCCAGCAGGGGTGGGGTGAAAGGGAGGCAGGGGGAGGTCAGTTAACCTGGGTCACCGTTAACCGGGGCGAGGGGCCCTTCCGGAAGTTTCTGAACTGCACACCAAGGCCCCAGCAAATTCAGTCATGGTTGAGTCAGAAGAGGCTTCCAGGAATGGAGAAAGGCCCTTCGGCCCGCCGCATCGGTGCCGATGAGCAGCAACATTGGCCCAACTGTTGTCATCCCATTTTCCAATCCCTGGCCTGGTCAGGGAGTGAGTGACGTTTCCTCGGCACAGGCCCTTTGGCCCAAACTGGTCCATGCCGACCAAAATGGCCGCTCACGCTAACCTCATTTCCCTGCACTTGGCCCATATCCTTCTAATCCTTTCCTAACAATATATTTGCCTAAGTGCCTTTTGAAATGTGATTAATGGGCCCCTCTCAATCACTTCCTCTGGCAGTACATACCACATGTGTACCACCCTCTGTGGAAAAACGTTGCCCCTCGCGTTCCCTTTTATTCTTTCCCCTCGAACGTTAAACTGATGCCCTCTAGTCCTCGATTCCCCACCCCTGGGAAAAAAAACCTGAGAGCATTCACCCTATCCGTGCCTCTCATGATCTGTGCACCTCCATCCGATCCCCCCTCAGTCTCCTACGCTCTGAAGAAAAGGTGCTAGCTTGTCCAACCTCTCCCTGGAACTCAGACCCTTGAGTCCAGGCAACATCCTTGTAAATCCCTTCTGCACTCTTTCCAGTTAATTAACATCCTTCCTATATCAAGGTGACCAACACTGAACACAATACTCCAAGTGCAGCCTCATGAACGTCCTGTATAATTGCAACATCACTTCCCAACTTCTATACTCACCGTCCTGACTGACGAAGGCCAGTGTGTCAAAAGCTGCCTTCACTGCCCTGTCTACCTGTGACTCCACTTTCAGAGAACTGTGAACCTGAACTCCAAGGTTGGCACAGTGGTGAGCACTGCTGCCTCACAGCGCCAGAGACCCGGGTTCTATTCCCGCCTCAGCCGACTGACTGTGTGGAGTTTGCACGTTCTCCCCGTGTCTGCGTGGGTTTCCTCCGGGTGCTCCGGTTTCCTCCCACAGTCCAAAAATGTGCGGGTCAGGTGAATTGGCCATGCTAAATTGCCCGTAGTGTTAGGTAAGGGGTAAATGTAGGGGTATGGGTTTGTTGGATTGTGCTTCGGTGGGTCGGTGTGGACTTGTTGGGCCGAAAGGCCTGTTTCCACACTGTAAGTAATCGAATCTAATCTAACCGGTCCCTCTGTTCCACTCCACTCCTTAAGGCCCTCCCATCCACCATGAAACTCCGACCTTGATTTGACTTTCCAAAATGCAAGGCCTCGTGCTGATCGACATGAAACTCCATGAGCCATTCCTCGCCCACTTCCCCAGCTGGTCGAGGTCCTGCTGCGGTTTCTGAGAACCTTCCTCACTGACCACGATATCGCCTACTTCGGTGTCATCTGTGAATGGGACTAACCCATGCTCTCCTCCAGGTCATTGATCGAGATAACAAACAGCAGTGGGCCCAGCACTGACCCCTGTGGTACCCCACTAGTCACAGGTCTCTGGGCTAAGCAACCTCCTTCCACTATTCCCCTCTGCAGTCAAAACGATTGATGCCTCCAACTTGCAGCTCCCCCCTGGCTTCCAAGTGATGGAACCTTCCAGAGCAGGGTGGAACCTTATCCAAGGCCTTGCTGAAATCCACACAGACTCCCACCTCCCACCCTGCCCTCGCCAACCTTCCTGGTCACTCCATCCAATGATCTCCCGCTCACAAAGCCGTGCTGACCGTTCCTGACCAAAGCCTGTTCCTTCGGAACGCTTGGTGCGTGTTTTTTGCAACATCCTGCTGGCCTGATGTGGAGAGTCGTCACGGCCCTGTTGCATGAACTGGAGGGTGTGAAAGGGTCACTGCTCCATAGGCTGGGGCCCTGTGAGCGATCAGCATGTTGGGACAGAGGGTGGATGCGCTCGGTTCATCTCGGGCCCCCACTTGTTGTTATCAGCACTGTGCAGGCTCTCCACTTTCTGGTGAACTCATTGACGTCAGCGTTGAGAAGAACTCATTAGCGCACAGCAGGCTGCTGTCAGTGTAGTGCTCTGTTCAGAAATGGTTGTTGATTGCAGTGAGCTCTCTGCTGGGTCAGCGCGTTTGGCCAATATAACACCCCCCTGCTTTAAAGCCCATCACCAGCCCTTGCAGAGAAGCCTCTGACACTGAACCAGGCCCACAGCAACGTGGCTGACTCTGAACTGCCCCTCTGGGTATTGAGTGTTTGCCAGGAGCTGTGGGCCTAGTCAGTGAGTGATTCCAAAAACACTTCTGACAGGTATCTGGGGGTCTGGGTGCACCCATTGAGCGAGATCCCAGAGAGGAAACAGACCCTCAGTGCGTGCCTTCTGAATCAGACCTCATCAAGTCTAGGAGCTGTCAATGACATGCAGACAGGTCATCGTTTGTGAGTGTGTGTGTGTATATGTTAGTTTATGTAATTGCACATTAGTGTGTATATGTTCGTGTCTGTGACTGTGCATGAGAGTGTGCGTATATATTTGTATGTGTGTGTCTGTGTGTGAGAGTATTTATGTTAGTGTGTGTGTATGTGAGGGTATGTATATGTTAGAGTGTGTGTGTGTGAGTGTATGTATATGTTTGTGTGTGTGAGAGAGAGTGTATGTGTATGTTAGTGTGTGTGTGTGAGAGAGAGTGTATGTGTATGTTAGTGTGTGTGTGTGAGAGAGAGTGTATGTGTATGTTAGTGTGTGTGTGTGAGAGAGTGTATGTGTATGTTAGTGTGTGTGTGTGAGAGAGAGTGTATGTGTATGTTAGTGTGTGTGTGTGAGAGAGAGTGTGTGCATATATTAGTGTGTGTGTGTGAGAGTACGTGTATATGTTAGTGTGTGTGTGTGTTTATATATGTTAGTGTGTGTGTGTATATGTGAGTGTGTGTGTGTATATGCTTGTGTGTGTGTGTATTTATGTTTGTGTGTGTATGTTAGACTGTGTATGTTAGACTGTGTGTGTATGTTAGAATGTGTGTGTATGTTAGAGTGTGTGTGTATTTATGTTAGTGTGTGTGAGTGTGTGTGTGTGTATATGTTAATGTGTATGTTTGTGTGTGTATATGTTAGTGTGTGTGAGATTGTGTGTATGTTAGTGCGTGAGAGATTGTGTGTGTCTGTGTGAGATAGTGTGTGTATGTTGTTGTGAGTGTGTGTATGTTGTTGTGAGTGTGTGTATGTTGTTGTGAGTGTGTCTGTGTGTGAGATTGTGGGTTTATATGTTAGTGTGTGTGTGTGTGTTATTGTGTGACTGTGTGTATGTTAGTGTGGGGGTCCGCGTGAGAGTGTGTGTGTGTATGTTAGTGTGTGTGTCTGTGCGTGAGTGTGTGTGTGTGTCTATGTGTGAGCATGTGGGGACAGGTACCACAGGGAAGTGCTGAGAGTGTGGTGCAGGAAACATTGATTCTCCTGCTCCTCGGATGCTGCCTGACCGGCTGGGCTGTTCCAGCCCCACACTCTCGACACTGATCTCCAGTATCTGCAGTCCTCCCTTTCTCCACAAGGAAGTGTTGGGAGTCACCAGTCTGAAAGCAAATGCAACACCAAAGGCAAATACTGTGGCTGCTGGAAATCTGAGGCTCCAAACAGATCAGCCTGTATCTGTGGGGGAGAGTGAATCCAGAGTGATGAATCTCGGATTCAGTCACATTGGAGGGACTGGGATATTCTGCTCAGGTTCTAGTCCAATTCCACACCAAATTGCTGCAGTCCTTCACGGCGTAGGCTGGAAAGCAGTGAGATTGCAGTCTCTATCTCTCTCTCTCTCTCACTCACACACACACTAACACACACACACACTAACATATACACACACACATTAACATATACACATACTAACAAATATATACACACACACACTAACATACACACACACTAACATACACAGACATGCACACACTAACATATATACATCCAGAATCTCAAAATAACATATACGCACATACAGACTCACTCACAGACATGCACTCTAACATATATACCACACTAACATAGATGTACACTCTATACTCACAGACACACGCACACAGACTCACACACTCACATATATACACACACACAAACATATGTATATACAGACTTACACACTAACATATATACACACACAGACTCACACTCTCACATATACTCACACACTCTCTCTCACAGACACACTCACACAGACTCCAACACACATGCACACACACTCACACAGACACTAACATAGACACACACGAACATATATGTATGCACACTCACACACTAACATATATACACTCACTCACAGACTCTCACACTCTCTCTCACACAGACACACACTCTAACATATACACTATCTCTCACAGACACACACTAAAATATACACACAGACACACACTCTAACATATACACGCTCTCTCACAGACACACACTAAAATATACACACAGACACTCTAATATAGACATTTGCACAGACACACACACACAGACTCACACACTTATACACATACACAAACATATATATATATATACACACACACGAACATATATACACACACTCTCACACAGACTCACACACTAACATACCCATACACAGAAATATATATGCACACACGTACTAACATATATTCGCTCTCACAGACTCAGACACTAACATATACACACACACACTAACATATATACACACACAAGGACACACACTAAAATATACACATACACAAATAGACACATACTAAAATATGCACACATACGCATACACTAGCACATATACAAACACAGACACACGCCAACATATACACACTCTCACAGACTCAGACACTAACATATACACACACTAACATACATACACACGAACATATGCACACACACACACACACACTCACAAACGGACATGCACTAACATATACACTCTTGCTCTCACTCTCAAACTCATACACCCACTCTCACAATCTCATACTCACGCTGTCAGAGAGATGTACAGCACAGAAAGAGACCCTTCGGTCCAAACCCGTCCATGCTGACCCAGATATCCCAACCCAATCTAGTCCCACCAGCCAGCACCCGGCCCTTATCCCTCCAAACCCTTCCTATTCATATACCCATCCAGATGCCTTTTTAATGCTGTAATTGTACCAGCCTCCACCACATCCTCTGGCAGCTCATTCCATACACGTACCACCCTCTGTGTGAAAAAGTTGCCCCTTAGTTCTCTTTTATATCTTTCCCCTCTCACCCTAAACCTATGCCCTCTAGTTCTGGACTCCCCCACCCCAGGGAAAAGACTTTGCCTATTTACCCTATCCATGCCCCCTCATAATTTTGTAAACCTCTATGAGGTCACCCCTCAGCCTCCGACGCTCCAGGGAAAACAGCCCCAGCCTGTTCAGCCTCTCCCTTTAGCTCAAATCCTCCAACCCTGGCAACGTCCTTGTAAATCTTTTATGAACCCTTTCAAGTTTCACAACATCTTTCTGACAGGAAGGAGACCAGAATTGCACACAATATTCCAACAGTGGCCTAACCAATGTCCTGTACAGCCGCAACATGACCTCCCAACTCCTGCACTCAATACTCTGACCAATAAAGGAAAGCATACCAAACACCTCCTCCACTATCCTATCTACCTGCGACTCGACTTTCAGCCCAGCCAGACCACGCTGAACATGATCCCAAACTGGAGGAGTCCCACCTGCCTGGTCTGGGCCTGTATCCCTCCAAACCTTTCCTGTCAGTAAAGAACCTTTTGAACATTGGAACTGTATTCCCATCCAACACTCGGGAAACGTGGTCCACCATTTATATGAAAAGTTTGACCATCATTTTGATAAAAATCCTCTATCTTCTTAAATAGATGCCCCCTTTGCTTGCAATTCCCTATCCCGGGGTGAAAAGCAACAGGAGAGGTCCGGACAAAAGTCCAATAACAGCGAGGGGGTGGGGGTAAGCTCTCAGTGCGTGTGGCCAAGTTGCTGGATCTCATGCCCGACGGAAGCAGGTAATACCAGGGCGATGATGTCAGCTGTGCGGCCACAGCGAGGGGAGATGGAGCCAGTGGCCGGGAGGTTGGTTTGCCTGACGGGTCTGGTCTGGGCCGGGCTGACAACGCTCTGTTGTCTCTCAGGGTCCCGGGCAGAGCAGTTGCCACAAGGAGCAGGGAGACTTGGGGACCAAACGCGTCCTCTGGCGCGGGTCCTTAATGCCCTGCCGCACCTTCTCAGAGGGCACAGTCAGACTGGCATGGGGAGGTGGGGGGGTGCACTTTTTGGGGGGTGCTGGGGAAGCATTGACCCCCCACTCCAAGCCTATCCAGAAACACTCTTGACACGGACTGGCGCTTGCTTTGTAAGCTGAGCCCCACCCTCACACACACACAGACACACACACACACACAGATACAGACACACACAGACACACACACACAGATACAGACACACACACACAGATACAGACACACACACACACAGACACACACACAGATACAGACACACACACACAGACACACACACAGACACACACACAGATACAGACAGACAGACACAGACACACACACAGACACACACACAGATACAGACACACACACAGCCACAGACACACACGCACAGACACACACATACAGACACACACGCACAGACAGATACAGACACACACACAGATACAGACACACACGCACAGACACACACATATAGACACACACGCACAGACACACACACAGATACAGACACACACATACACACACACACTGACATACACAAACAGACTCCGACACACACAGACATACAGACACACACACACACACACACAGCCTGTACCTTGCCAGCTGTCAGAGAGTTGGGACTCAGTTTGGACTGGGACCAACGACAGAAGCCTGGAGCTGGCTGGGAGGGCGGTGGCGTCCCTGGCTCAGCCCAGCTCCAAGCACGGGTGGAACTTGCCGAGTCTGTGGAAGGGTGCCCTTGACTCTGGAAGCGAGTGCCCCGAGAGGTGCCCAGCTTTCCAGCGAGCAGGCACTGTGGAATTGCAGATGGGTGTGTGTGGGGGCGGGGAGGGGGGGGGGGAAGGCAAGCTCCGAGCCACAGCGAATCCAGCCAGGGAGAGAGAGGAGCTGGGCTTTGAGCTCACTCGTATTTTTAGCCCGATTGCAATGTGACGGATTGATCAGAAAGGGAAAATAGCAAGCAGGAAGCCGTGAGAGAAAGGGGGTCAGGTTTCACTGATCGCCCTGCTGCTTGCAATGGCTAACTGGGCAGGAGCTGGAGCCCACACAGTGAGTACTGCATGAATGAAGCTTCAGAAAGGATTGTCTGCGTTGCAATGAGCCGAAGGGTTCCAGGGCAGGGAGGGGGTGGCTGGGACGCAGGATGGGGAGCAACAAGAGAACAGTTAACCATCAGTGGGAAGACAGGCTTCCAGTGCCTGTGCACTTGCTCACAACCCTGTCGCTGCTCACAGGCAATGCCCACATGGGACACACACTCGAACTGACAGCAAAAATCCATGAACCCTGTCACAAATGCCCACCTGCCAGGGGAAGTGGCAGGTTCACATTCAGGGAGAACACAGTCCTCCCAGGATGTTTGAGAAAGACTGGGATCCGAAGAGGTTGTCGATCAGGGGGGAAAAGGAACCGGTGTCAGGGAGAGAGAGGGTTCATTCCTCAGATGTTATCCATATCTCCGAGAGCAAAACCGCCCCCCCCCCCCACCGTCAGGAATCCCATCGGCCGTCCAGCGGAGCCGGACATTTGTACACGAATTGTGTTTGACTATTCAGAGCATCAGCTGGGTCTGTTCGGGTGGGAGGAGGGTAGAGAGAGAGAGAGAGGAAAGTTTCACCAGGATAGCCCATGCAGACACCCAGTGATTCAGGGAGCAATCACAGCATTCAGATCACAGACAGATCCGCAGAGTTCCTCCAGCGCTTTCTGATTATTACTGCAGAAGGTTTGAGGCTTCCAGAATGCTGTTGCCTGTTCTGGACGGACTGCACACAGGGTTCCTGTTACTGGGGAGTGTTTGCTGTGTCCAGAATGCTGTTTCCTGTTGTTGTCAGACTGTACACAGGGTTCCTGTTACTGGGGAGTGTTTGATATTTGCGGAATGCTGTTGCCTGTTTTGGACCGACTGTACACAGGGTCCCTGTCACTAGAGTGTTTGATGTTATCAGAATGCTGTTGCCTGTTCTGGACAGACTGTACACAGGATTCCTGTTACTGTGGAGTGTTTGATGTTTTCAGAATGCTGTTGCCTGTTCTGGACAGACTGTACACAGGGTTCCTGTTACTGGGGAGTGTTTGATGTTTTCAGAATGCTGTTCTCTGTTCGGGACAGACTGTACACAAGGTTCCTGTTACTGGGGAGTGTTTGATGTTTTCAGAATGCTGTTCTCTGTTCTGGACAGACTGTACACAGGGTTCCTGTTATTGGGGAGTATTTAACGATTTCAGAATGCTGTTCTCTGTTCTGGACAGACTGTACACAGGGTTCCTGTTATTGGGGAGTGTTTGATGTTTTCAGAATGCTGTTCTCTGTTCTGGACAGACTGTACACTGGGTTCCTGTTATTGGGGAGTGTTTGATGTTTTGAGAATGCTGTTCTCTGTTCTGGACAGACTGTACACAGGGTTCCTGTTACTGGGGAGTGTTTGATGTTTTCAGAATGCTGTTCTCTGTTCTGGACAGACTGTACACAGGGTTCCTGTTATTGGGGAGTATTTAACGATTTCAGAATGCTGTTCTCTGTTCTGGACAGACTGTACACAGGGTTCCTGTTATTGGGGAGTGTTTGATGTTTTCAGAATGCTGTTCTCTGTTCTGGACAGACTGTACACTGGGTTCCTGTTATTGGGGAGTGTTTGATGTTTTGAGAATGCTGTTCTCTGTTCTGGACAGACTGTACACAGGGTTCCTGTAACTGGGGAGTGTTTGATGTTTTCAGAATGCTGTTCTCTGTTCTGGACCGACTGTACACAGGGTTCCTGTTACTGGGGAGTGCTTGATGTTTTCAGAATGCTGTTCTCTCTTCTGAATAGAGTGCACACTGGGTTCCTGTTACTGGGGAGTGTTTGATGATTTCAGAATGCTGTTCTCTGTTCTGGACCGACTGTACACAGGGTTCCTTTTACTGGAGAGCGTTTGATGTTTTCAGAATGCTGTTCGCTGTTTTGGACAGTCTGTACACCGGCTTCCTGTTACTGTGGAGCGTTAATGTTTTCTGAATGCTGTTCTCTGTTCATGACAGACTGTACACTGGGTTCCTGTTACTGGGGAGTGTTTGATGATTTCAGAATGCTGTTCTCTATTCTGGACAGACTGTACACAGTGTTCCTGTTAGTGTGGACTGTTTGATGTTTTGAGAATGCGGTTCACTGTTCGGGACAGACTGTACACAGGGTTCCTGTTACTGGGGAGTGTTTAATGTTTTCAGAATGCTGTTCTCTGTTCTGGACAGACTGTACACCAGGTCCCTGTTACTGGGGAGTGTTTGATGTTTTCAGAATGCTGTTGCCTGTTCTGAACAGATTGTACACAGGGTTCCTGTTACTGGGGAGTGTTTGATGTTTTCAGAATGGTGTTCTCTGTTCTGGACAGACTGTACACGGGGTTCCTGTTCCTGGGGAGTGTTTGATGTTTTCAGAATGCTGTTCACTGTTCTGGACAGACTGTAACCCGGCTTCCTGTTACTGGGGAGTGTTTGATGTTTTCAGAATGCTGTTCTCTGTTCTGGACTGACTGTACAGTGGGTTCCTGTTACTGGGGAGCGTTTAATGTTTTCAGAATGCTGTTCTCTGTTCTGGACAGACTGGACACAGGGTTCCTGTTACTGGGGAGTGTTTGATGTTTTCAGAATGCTGTTCTTTGTTCTGGACAGACTGTACACAGGGTTCCTTTTACTGGGGAGTGTCTGATATTTTCAGAATGCTGTTGTCTGTTCTGGACAGACTGTACACAGGATTCCTGTTACTATGTAGTGTCTGATATTTTCAGAATGCTGTTCTCTGTTTTGACCAGACTGTACACAGGGTTCCTGTTAGTGTGGAGTGTTTGATGTTTTCAGAATGCTGTTCTACTGTTCTGGACAGACTGTACACCAGGTTCCTGTTACTGTAGAGTGTTTGATGTTTTCAGAATGCTGTTGCCTGTTCTGGACAGGCTGTACACAGGGTTCCTGTTACTGGGTCGTGTTTGATGTTTTCAGAATGGTGTTCTCTGTTCTGGACAGACTGTACACAGGATTCCTGTTACTGGGGAGTGTTTGATGTTTTCAGAATGCTGTTCTCTGTTTTGGACAGACTGTACACAGGGTTCCTTTTACTGGGGAGTGTCTGATATGTTCAGAATGCTGTTCTCTGTTTTGAACAGACTGTACACAGAGTTCCTGTTACTGGGGAGTGTTTGATGCTTTCAGAATGCTGTTCTATGTTCTGGACTGACTGTACACAGGGTCCCTGTGACTGGGGAGTGTTTGATGTTTTCAGAATGCTGTTCTCTGTTCTGGACAGACTGTAACCCAGCTTCCTGTTACTGGGGAGTGTTTGATGTTTTCAGAATGCTGTTCTCTGTTCTGGACAGACTGTACACTGGGTTCCCTTTACTGGGGAGTGTTTGATGGTTTCAGAATGCTGTTCTCTGTTCTGGACAGACTGTACACAGGGTTCCTTTTACTGGGGAGTGTCTGATATTTTCAGAATTCTGTTGTCTGTTCTGGACAGACTGTACACAGGATTCCTGTTACTGGGGAGCATTTGATGTTTTCAGAATGCTGTTCCCTGTTCTGGACAGACTGTACACAGGGTTCCTGTTACTGGGGAGTGTTTGATGTTTTCACAATGCTGTTGTCTGTTCTGGACAGACTGTACACAGGGTTCCTGTTACTGGGGAGTGTTTGATGTTTTCAGAATGCTGTTCTCTATTCTGGACAGACTGTACACCGGGTTCCTGTTACTGGGGAGCGTTTAATGTTTTCAGAATGCTGTTCTCTGTTCTGGACAGACTGTATACCGTATTCCTGTTACTAGGGAGTGTTTGATGTTTTCAGACTGCTGTTGCCTGTTCTGGACAGACTGTACACCGGGTTCCTGTTACTGGGGACTGTTTGATGTTTTCAGAATGCTGTTCTCTGTTCTGGACCGACTGTACACAGGGTTCCTCTTACTGGGGAGTGTTTGATGTTTTCAGAATGCTGTTCTCTGTTCTGGACAGACTGTACACAGGGTTCCTGTTACTGGGGAGTGTTTGATGTTTTCAGAATGCTGTTCTCTGTTCTGGACAGACTGTACACAGGGTTCCTGTTACTGGGGAGTGTTTGATGTTTTCAGAATGCTGTTGCCTGTTTTGGAGAGAATGTACCCAGTGCTTCTGTTACTGGGGAGTGTCTGATGTTTTCAGAATGCTGTTCTCTGTTCTGGACATACTGTACACCAGGTTCCTGTTACTGGGAAGTGTCTGATATGTTCAGAATGCTGTTCTCTCTTCTGGATAAAGTGCACACTGGGTTCCTGTTACTGGGGTGTGTTTGATGATTTGAGAATGCTGTTCTCTGTTCTGTACCGACTGTACACAGGGTTCCTGTTACTGGGGAGTGTTTGATGTTTTGAGAATGCTGTTCTCTGTTCTGGACGCTGGACACAGGATTCCTGTTACTGGAGAGTGTTTTATGTTTTCAGAATGCTGTTCTCTGTTCTGGACAAACTGTACACAGGTTCCTGTTACTGGGGAGTGGATGATGTTTTCAGAATGCTGTGCTCTGTTCTGGACAGACTGTACACCAGGTTCCTGTTACTGGGGAGTGTTTGATGTTTTCAGAATGGTGTTCTCTGTTCTGGACAGACTGTACACTGGGGTCCTGTTACTGGGGAGTGTTTGATGTTTTCACAATGCTGTTGCCTGTTGTGGACAGAGTCTACTCAGGGTTCCTGTTACTGGGGAGTGTTTGATGTTTTCAGAATGCTGTTCTCTGTTCTGGACAGACTGTACACAGGGGTCCTGTTACTGGGGAGTGTTTGATGTTTTCAGAATGCTGTTCTCTGTTCTGGACAGACTGTACACCGGGTTCCTGTTACTGGGGAGTGTTTGATGTTTTCAGAATGCTGTTCTCTGTTCTGGACAGACGGTACACCGTGTTCCTGTTACTATGGAGTGTCTGATATTTTCAGAATGCTGTTCTCTGTTTTGACCAGATTGTACAGAGGGTTCCTGTGACTGGGGAGTGTTTAATGTTTTCAGAATGCTGTTCTCTGTTCTGGACAGACTGTACACAGGGTTCCTGTTACTGGGGAGTGTTTGATGTTTTCAGAATGCTGTTCTCTGTTCTGGACAGACTGCACACAGGGTTCCTGTTATTGGGGAGTGTTTGATGTTTTCAGAATGCTGTTGCCTGTTCTGGACAGACTGCACACAGGGTTCCTGTTACTGGGGAGTGTTTGATGTTTTCAGAATGCTGTTCTCTGTTCTGGACAGAATGTACACAGGGTTCCTGTTACTGGGGAGTGTTTGATGTTTTCAGCATGCTGTTGTCTGTTCTGGACAGACTGCACACAGGGTTCCTGTTACTGGGGAGTGTTTGATGTTTTCAGAATGCTGTTCTCTGTTCTGGACAGACTGTACACCGGGTTCCTGTTACTGGGGAGTGTTTGATGTTTTCAGAATGCTCTTCGCTGTTCTAGACTGACTGTACACTGGATTCCTGTTACTGTGGAGTGTCTGATATGTTCAGAATGCTGTTCTCTGTTTTGAACAGACTGTACACAGAGTTCCTGTTATTGTGTTTCTGTTACTGGGGAGTGTCTGATGTTTTCAGAATGCTGTTGTCTGTTCTGGACAGACTGTACACAGGCTTCCTGTTACTGGAGAGTGTTTGATGTTTCCAGAATACTGTTCTCTGGTCTGGACAGACTGTATACAGGGTTCCTGTTACTGGAGAGTGTTTGATGTTTCCAGAATGCTGTTCTCTGTTCTGGACAGACTGTACACAGGGTTCCTGTTATTGGGGAGTGTTTGATGTTTTCAGAATGCTGTTGCCTGTTCTGGACAGACTGCACACAGGGTTCCTGTTACTGGGGAGTGTTTGATGTTTTCAGAATGCTGTTCTCTGTTCTGGACAGAATGTACACAGGGTTCCTGTTACTGGGGAGTGTTTGATGTTTTCAGCATGCTGTTGCCTGTTCTGGACAGAATGTACCCAGTGCTTCTGTTACTGGGGAGTGTCTGATGTTTTCAGAATGCTGTTGTCTGTTCTGGACAGACTGTACACAGGGTTCCTGTTACTGGGGAGTGTTTGATGTTTTCAGAATGGTGTTCTCTGTTCAGGACAGACTGTACACAGGGTTCCTGTTACTGTGGAGTGTTTGATGATTTCAGAAAGCTGTTCTCTGTTTTGGACAGACTGTACACAGGGTTCCTATTACTGGGGAGTGTTTGATGTTTTCAGAATGCTGTTGTCTGTTCTGGACAGACTGTACACAGGGTTCCTGTTACTGGGGAGTGTTTGATGTTTTCAGAATGCTGTTCGCTCTTCTGACAAGGCTGTACACAGGGTTCCTGTTACTGTGGAGTGTTTGATGTTTTCAGAATGCTGTTCTCTGTTCTGGACAGACTGTACACAGGGTTCCTGTTAATGGGTAGTGTTTGATGTTTTCAGAAAACTGTTCTCTGTTCTGGACAGACTGGCCACAGGGTTCCTGTTAATGGGGAGTGTTTGATGTATTGAGAATGCTGTTCTCTGTTCTGGACAGACTGTACACAGGGTTCCTGTTACTGGAGAGTGTTTGATGTTTTCAGAATGCTGTTGCCTGTTCTGGACAGACTGTACACAGGGTTCCTGTTACTGGGGAGTGTTTGATGTTTTCAGAATACTGTTCTCTGTTCTGGACAGACTGTACACAGGGTTCCTGTTACTGGGGAGTGTTTGATGATTTCAGAATGCTGTTCTCTGTTCTGGACAGACTGTACACAGGGTTCCTGTTATTGGGGAGTGTTTGATGTTTCCAGAATGCTGTTCTCTGTTCTGGACAGACTGTACACCGGATTCCTGTTACTGGGGAGTGTTTGATGTTTTGAGAATGCTGTTTCCTGTTCTGGACCGACTGTACACAGGGTTCCTGTTACTGGGGAGTGTTTGATGTTTTGAGAATGCTGTTCTCTGTTCTGGACAGACTGTACACAGGGTTCCTGTTACTGGGGAGTGTTTGATGTTTTCAGAATGCTGTTGTCTGTTCTGGACAGACTGTGCACCGGGTTCCTGTTACTGGGGAGTGTTTGATATTTTCAGAATGCTGTTCTCTGTTCTGGACAGACTGTACACTGGCTTCCTGTTACTGGGGAGTGTTTAATGTTTTCAGAATGCTGTTGCCTGTTCTGGACAGACTGGACATGGGGTTCCTGTTACTGGGGAGTGTTTGATGTTTTCAGAATGCTGTTGTCTGTTCTGGACAGACTGTACACAGGGTTCCTGTTACTGGGGAGTGTTTGATGATTTCAGAATGCTGTTCTCTGTTCTGGACAGACTGTACACAGGGTTCCTGTTATTGGGGAGTGTTTGATGTTTCCAGAATGCTGTTCTCTGTTCTGGACAGACTGTACACGGGATTCCTGTTACTGGGGAGTGTTTGATGTTTTGAGAATGCTGTTCTCTGTTCTGGACAGAGTGTACACCGGCTTCCTGTTTCTGGGGAGGGTTTGATGTTTTCAGAATGCTGTTGCCTGGTCTGGACAGACTGTACACAGGGTTCCTGTTACTGGGGAGTGTTTAATGTTTTCAGAATGCTGTTCTGTGTTCTGGACAGAGTGTACACAGGTTTCCTGTTCCTTGGGAGTGTTTGATATTTCCAGAATGCTGTTGCCTGTTCTGGACAGACTGTACACGGGGTTCCTGTTACTGTGGAGTGTCTGATATGTTCAGTATGCTGTTCTCTGTTCTGGACAGACTGTATACAGGGTTCCTGTTACTGGGGAGTGTTTGATGATTTCAGAATCCTGTTCTCTGTTCTGGACAGACTGTACACAGGGTTCCTGTTATTGGGGAGTGTTTGATGTTTCCAGAATGCTGTTCGCTGTTCTGGACAGACTGTACACTGGATTCCTGTTACTGGGGAGTGTTTGATGTTTCGAGAATGCTGTTCTCTGTTCTGGACAGACTGTACACAGGGTTCCTGTTACTGGAGAGTGTTTGATGTTTTCAGAATGCTGTTCTCTGTTCTGGACAGACTGTACACAGGGTTCCTGTCACTGGGGAGTGTTTGATGTTTTCAGAATGCTGTTCTCTGTTCTGGACAGACTGTACACAGGGTTCCTGTTACTGGGGAGTGTTTGATGTTTTCAGAATGCTGTTCTCTGTTCTGGACAGACTGTACACCGTGTTCCTGTTACTATGGAGTGTCTGATATTTTCAGAATGCTGTTCTCTGTTTTGACCAGATTGTACAGAGGGTTCCTGTGACTGGGGAGTGTTTAATGTTTTCAGAATGCTGTTCTCTGTTCTGGACCGACTGTACACAGGGTTCCTGTTACTGGGGAGTGTTTGATGTTTTCAGAATGCTGTTCTCTGTTCTGGACAGACTGTACACAGGGTTCCTGTTATTGTGTTTCTGTTACTGGGGAGTGTCTGATGTTTTCAGAATGCTGTTGTCTGTTCTGGACAGACTGTACACAGGCTTCCTGTTACTGGAGAGTGTTTGATATTTTCAGAATACTGTTCTCTGGTCTGGACAGACTGTATACAGGGTTCCTGTTACTGGAGAGTGTTTGATGTTTCCAGAATGCTGTTCTCTGTTCTGGACAGACTGTACACAGGGTTCCTGTTATTGGGGAGTGTCTGATGTTTTCAGAATGCTGTTGCCTGTTCTGGACAGAGTGCACACAGGGTTCCTGTTACTGGGTCGTGTTTGATGTTTTCAGAATGCTGTTCTCTGTTCTGGACAGAATGTACACAGGGTTCCTGTTACTGGGGAGTGTTTGATGTTTTCAGCATGCTGTTGCCTGTTCTGGACAGAATGTACCCAGTGCTTCTGTTACTGGGGAGTGTTTAATGTTTTCAGAATGCTGTTCTCTGTTCTGAACAGACTGTACACAGGGTTCCTGTTACTGGGGGGTGTTTGATGTTTTCAGAATGCTGTTGTCTGTTCTGGACAGGCTGTACACAGGGTTCCTATTACTGTGGAGTGTTTGATGTTTTCAGAATGCTGTTCTCTGTTCTGGACAGACTGGACACAGGATTCCTGTTACTGGGGAGTGTTTGATGTTTTCAGAATGCTGTTCGCTCTTCTGGACAGGCTGTACACAGGGTTCCTGTTACTGTGGAGTGTTTGATGTTTTCAGAATGCTGTTCTCTGTTTTGAACAGACTGTACACAGGGTTCCTGTTAATGGGTAGTGTTTGATGTTTTCAGAAAACTGTTCTCTGTTCTGGACAGACTGTACACAGGGTTCCTGTTACTGGGGAGTGTTTGATGTTTTCACAATGCTGTTGCCTGTTCTGGACAGACTGTACACTGGATTCCTGTTACTGTGGAGTGTCTGATATGTTCAGAATGCTGTTCTCTGTTTTGAACAGACTGTACACAGGGTTCCTGTTCCTGGGGAGTGTTTGATGCTTTCAGAATGCTGTTCTCTGTTCTGGACTGACTGTACACCGGGTTCCTGTTACTGGGGAGTGTTTGATGTTTCCAGAATGCTGTTCTCTGTTGTGGACAGACTGTACACGGGATTCCTGTTAATGGGGAGTGTTTGATGTATTGAGAATGCTGTTCTCTGTTCTGGACAGACTGTACACAGGATTCCTGTTACTGGAGAGTGTTTGATGTTTTCACAATGCTGTTGCCTGTTCTGGACAGAGTCTACTCAGGGTTCCTGTTACTGGGGAGTGTTTGATGCTTTCAGAATGCTGTTCTCTGTTCTGGACAGGCTGTACACAGGGTTCCTGTTATTGGGGAGTGTTTGATGTTTCCAGAATGCTGTTCTCTGTTCTGGACAGACTGTACACAGGGTTCCTGTTACTGGAGAGTGTTTGATGTTTTGAGAATGCTGTTTCCTGTTCTGGACCGACTGTACACAGGGTTCCTGTTACTGGGGAGTGTTTGATATTTTCAGAATGCTGTTCTCTGTTCTGGACAGACTGTACACCGGCTTCCTGTTACTGGGGAGTGTTTAATGTTTTCAGAATGCTGTTGCCTGTTGTGGACAGACTGGACACGGGGTTCCTGTTACTGGGGAGTGTTTGATGTTTTCAGAATGCTGTTCTCTGTTCTGGACAGACTGTACACAGGATTCCTGTTACTATAGAGTGTCTGATTTTTTCAGAATGCTGTTCTCTGTTCTGGACAGACTGTACACAGGGTTCCTGTTACTGGGGAGTGTTTGATGTTTTCAGAAAGCTGTTCTCTGTTCAGGACAGTCTGTACACCGGCGTCCTGTTACTGGGGAGTGTTTGATGTTTTCAGAATGCTGTTCTCTGTTTTGACCAGACTGTACACAGGGTTCCTGTTACTGCGGAGTGTTTGATGTTTTCAGAATGCTGTTCTCTGTTCTGGACAGACTGTACACAGGGTCCCTATTACTGGGGAGTGTTTGATGTTTTCAGAATGCTGTTCTCTGTTGTGGACCGACTGTACACAGGGTTCCTGTTAGTGTGGAGTGTTTGATGTTTTCAGAAAGCTGTTCTCTGTTCAGGACAGTCTACACCGGCGTCATGTTACTGCGGAGTGTTTGATGTTTTCAGAATGCTGTTCTCTGTTGTGGACCGACTGTACACAGGGTTCCTGTTAGTGTGGAGTGTTTGATGTTTTCAGAAAGCTGTTCTCGGTTTTGAACAGACTGTACACAGGGTTCCTGTTAGTGTGGAGTGTTTGATGTTTTCAGAATGCTGTTGTCTGTTCTGGACAGACTGTACACAGGGTTCCTGTTACTGGGGAGTGTTTGATAATTTCAGAATGGTGTTCTCTGTTCTGGACAGTCTGTACACAGGGTTCCTGTTACTGGGGAGTGTTTGATGTTTTCACAATGCTGTTGCCTGTTCTGGACAAACTGTTCTCCAGGTTCCTGTTACTGGGTCGTGTTTGATGTTTTCAGAATGCTGTTCTCTGTTCTGGACAGACTGTACACAGGGTTCCTGTTACTGTGGAGTTTCTGATGTTTTCAGAATGCTGTTCTCTGTTCTGGACAGACTGTACACAGGGTTCCTGTTCCTGGGGAGTGTTTGATGTTTTCAGAATGCTGTTCTCTGTTCTGGACAGACTGTACACCGGGTTCCTGTTACTGGAGTGTGTTTGATAATGTCAGAATGCTGTTGTCTGTTCTGGACAGACTGTACACAGGGTTCCTGTTACTGGGGAGTGTCTGATATTTTCAGAATGCTGTTCGCTCTTCTGGACAGACTGTACACAGGGTTCCTGTTACTGGGGAGTGTTTGATGTTTTCAGAATGCTGTTCTCTGTTTTGGACATACTGTACACCGGCTTCCTGTTACTGGGGAGTGTTTGAGGTTTTCAGAATGCTATTGCCTGGTCTGGACAGACTGTACACAGGGTTCCTGTTACTGGGGAGTGTTTAATGTTTTCAGAATGCTGTTCTCTGTTCTGAACAGACTGTACACAGGGTTCCTGTTACTGGGGGGTGTTTGATGTTTTCAGAATGCTGTTGTCTGTTCTGGACAGACTGTACACAGGGTTCCTGTTACTGGGGAGTGTTTGATATTTTCAGAATGCTGTTCGCTGTTCTGGACAGGCTGTACACAGGGTTCCTATTACTGTGGAGTGTTTGATGTTTTCAGAATGCTGTTCTCTGTTTTGAACAGACTGTACACAGGGTTCCTGTTAATGGGTAGTGTTTGATGTTTTCAGAAAACTGTTCTCTGTTCTGGACAGACTGTTCACCAGGTTCCTGTTACTGGGGAGTGTTTGATGTTTTCAGAATGCTGTTGCCTGTTCTAGACCGAATGTACACAGGGGTCCTGTTACTGTGGAGTGTTTCATGTTTTCAGAATGCTGTTTGCTGTTCTGAACAGACTGTACACTGGATTCCTGTTACTGTGGAGTGTTTGATGCTTTCAGAATGCTGTTCTCTGTTCTGGACTGACTGTACACCGGGTTCCTGTTACTGGGGAGTGTTTGATGTTTCCAGAATGCTGTTCTCTGTTGTGGACAGACTGTACACGGGATTCCTGTTAATGGGGAGTGTTTGATGTATTGAGAATGCTGTTCTCTGTTCTGGACAGACTGTACACTGGATTCCTGTTACTGGAGAGTGTTTGATGTTTTCACAATGCTGTTGCCTGTTCTGGACAGAGTCTACTCAGGGTTCCTGTTACTGGGGAGTGTTTGATGCTTTCAGAATGCTGTTCTCTGTTCTGGACAGGCTGTACACAGGGTTCCTGTTACTGGGGAGTGTTTGATGATTTCAGAATGCTGTTCTCTGTTCTGGACAGACTGTACACAGGGTTCCTGTTATTGGGGAGTGTTTGATGTTTCCAGAATGCTGTTCTCTGTTCTGGACAGACTGTACACCGGATTCCTGTTACTGGAGAGTGTTTGATGTTTTGAGAATGCTGTTTCCTGTTCTGGACCGACTGTACACAGGGTTCCTGTTACTGCGGAGTGTTTGATGTTTTCAGAATGCTGTTCTCTGTTCTGGACAGACTGTACACAGGGTTCTTTTTACTGGGGAGTGTTTGATGTTTTCAGAAAGCTGTTCTCTGTTCAGGACAGTCTGTACACCGGCGTCCTGTTACTGGGGAGTGTTTGATGTTTTCAGAATGCTGTTCTCTGTTCTGAACAGACTGTACACAGGGTTCCTGTTACTGGGGGGTGTTTGATGTTTTCAGAATGCTGTTGTCTGTTCTGGACAGGCTGTACACAGGGTTCCTATTACTGTGGAGTGTTTGATGTTTTCAGAATGCTGTTCTCTGTTCTGGACAGACTGGACACAGGATTCCTGTTACTGGGGGGTGTTTGATGTTTTCAGAATGCTGTTGTCTGTTCTGGACAGGCTGTACACAGGGTTCCTATTACTGTGGAGTGTTTGATGTTTTCAGAATGCTGTTCTCTGTTCTGGACAGACTGGACACAGGATTCCTGTTACTGGGGAGTGTTTGATGTTTTCAGAATGCTGTTCGCTCTTCTGGACAGGCTGTACACAGGGTTCCTGTTACTGTGGAGTGTTTGATGTTTTCAGAATGCTGTTCTCTGTTTTGAACAGACTGTACACAGGGTTCCTGTTCCTGGGGAGTGTTTGATGCTTTCAGAATGCTGTTCTCTGTTCTGGACTGACTGTACACCGGGTTCCTGTTACTGGGGAGTGTTTGATGTTTCCAGAATGCTGTTCTCTGTTGTGGACAGACTGTACACGGGATTCCTGTTAATGGGGAGTGTTTGATGTATTGAGAATGCTGTTCTCTGTTCTGGACAGACTGTACACAGGATTCCTGTTACTGGAGAGTGTTTGATGTTTTCACAATGCTGTTGCCTGTTCTGGACAGAGTCTACTCAGGGTTCCTGTTACTGGGGAGTGTTTGATGCTTTCAGAATGCTGTTCTCTGTTCTGGACAGGCTGTACACAGGGTTCCTGTTATTGGGGAGTGTTTGATGTTTCCAGAATGCTGTTCTCTGTTCTGGACAGACTGTACACCGGATTCCTGTTACTGGAGAGTGTTTGATGTTTTGAGAATGCTGTTTCCTGTTCTGGACCGACTGTACACAGGGTTCCTGTTACTGGGGAGTGTTTGATATTTTCAGAATGCTGTTCTCTGTTCTGGACAGACTGTACACCGGCTTCCTGTTACTGGGGAGTGTTTAATGTTTTCAGAATGCTGTTGCCTGTTGTGGACAGACTGGACACGGGGTTCCTGTTACTGGGGAGTGTTTGATGTTTTCAGAATGCTGTTCTCTGTTCTGGACAGACTGTACACAGGATTCCTGTTACTATAGAGTGTCTGATTTTTTCAGAATGCTGTTCTCTGTTCTGGACAGACTGTACACAGGGTTCCTGTTACTGGGGAGTGTTTGATGTTTTCAGAAAGCTGTTCTCTGTTCAGGACAGTCTGTACACCGGCGTCCTGTTACTGGGGAGTGTTTGATGTTTTCAGAATGCTGTTCTCTGTTTTGACCAGACTGTACACAGGGTTCCTGTTACTGCGGAGTGTTTGATGTTTTCAGAATGCTGTTCTCTGTTCTGGACAGACTGTACACAGGGTCCCTATTACTGGGGAGTGTTTGATGTTTTCAGAATGCTGTTCTCTGTTGTGGACCGACTGTACACAGGGTTCCTGTTAGTGTGGAGTGTTTGATGTTTTCAGAAAGCTGTTCTCTGTTCAGGACAGTCTACACCGGCGTCATGTTACTGCGGAGTGTTTGATGTTTTCAGAATGCTGTTCTCTGTTGTGGACCGACTGTACACAGGGTTCCTGTTAGTGTGGAGTGTTTGATGTTTTCAGAAAGCTGTTCTCGGTTTTGAACAGACTGTACACAGGGTTCCTGTTAGTGTGGAGTGTTTGATGTTTTCAGAATGCTGTTGTCTGTTCTGGACAGACTGTACACAGGGTTCCTGTTACTGGGGAGTGTTTGATAATTTCAGAATGGTGTTCTCTGTTCTGGACAGTCTGTACACAGGGTTCCTGTTACTGGGGAGTGTTTGATGTTTTCACAATGCTGTTGCCTGTTCTGGACAAACTGTTCTCCAGGTTCCTGTTACTGGGTCGTGTTTGATGTTTTCAGAATGCTGTTCTCTGTTCTGGACAGACTGTACACAGGGTTCCTGTTACTGTGGAGTTTCTGATGTTTTCAGAATGCTGTTCTCTGTTCTGGACAGACTGTACACAGGGTTCCTGTTCCTGGGGAGTGTTTGATGTTTTCAGAATGCTGTTCTCTGTTCTGGACAGACTGTACACCGGGTTCCTGTTACTGGAGTGTGTTTGATAATGTCAGAATGCTGTTGTCTGTTCTGGACAGACTGTACACAGGGTTCCTGTTACTGGGGAGTGTCTGATATTTTCAGAATGCTGTTCGCTCTTCTGGACAGACTGTACACAGGGTTCCTGTTACTGGGGAGTGTTTGATGTTTTCAGAATGCTGTTCTCTGTTTTGGACATACTGTACACCGGCTTCCTGTTACTGGGGAGTGTTTGAGGTTTTCAGAATGCTATTGCCTGGTCTGGACAGACTGTACACAGGGTTCCTGTTACTGGGGAGTGTTTAATGTTTTCAGAATGCTGTTCTCTGTTCTGAACAGACTGTACACAGGGTTCCTGTTACTGGGGGTGTTTGATGTTTTCAGAATGCTGTTGTCTGTTCTGGACAGACTGTACACAGGGTTCCTGTTACTGGGGAGTGTTTGATATTTTCAGAATGCTGTTCGCTGTTCTGGACAGGCTGTACACAGGGTTCCTATTACTGTGGAGTGTTTGATGTTTTCAGAATGCTGTTCTCTGTTCTGGACAGACTGTACACAGGGTTCCTGTTACTGGGGAGTGTTTGATGTTTTCAGAATGCTGTTCGCTCTTCTGGACAGGCTGTACACAGGGTTCCTGTTCCTGTGGAGTGTTTGATGTTTTCAGAATGCTGTTCTCTGTTTTGAACAGACTGTACACAGGGTTCCTGTTAATGGGTAGTGTTTGATGTTTTCAGAAAACTGTTCTCTGTTCTGGACAGACTGTTCACCAGGTTCCTGTTACTGGGGAGTGTTTGATGTTTTCAGAATGCTGTTGCCTGTTCTAGACCGAATGTACACAGGGGTCCTGTTACTGTGGAGTGTTTCATGTTTTCAGAATGCTGTTTGCTGTTCTGAACAGACTGTACACTGGATTCCTGTTACTGTGGAGTGTTTGATGCTTTCAGAATGCTGTTCTCTGTTCTGGACTGACTGTACACCGGGTTCCTGTTACTGGGGAGTGTTTGATGTTTCCAGAATGCTGTTCTCTGTTGTGGACAGACTGTACACGGGATTCCTGTTAATGGGGAGTGTTTGATGTATTGAGAATGCTGTTCTCTGTTCTGGACAGACTGTACACTGGATTCCTGTTACTGGAGAGTGTTTGATGTTTTCACAATGCTGTTGCCTGTTCTGGACAGAGTCTACTCAGGGTTCCTGTTACTGGGGAGTGTTTGATGCTTTCAGAATGCTGTTCTCTGTTCTGGACAGGCTGTACACAGGGTTCCTGTTACTGGGGAGTGTTTGATGATTTCAGAATGCTGTTCTCTGTTCTGGACAGACTGTACACAGGGTTCCTGTTATTGGGGAGTGTTTGATGTTTCCAGAATGCTGTTCTCTGTTCTGGACAGACTGTACACCGGATTCCTGTTACTGGAGAGTGTTTGATGTTTTGAGAATGCTGTTTCCTGTTCTGGACCGACTGTACACAGGGTTCCTGTTACTGCGGAGTGTTTGATGTTTTCAGAATGCTGTTCTCTGTTCTGGACAGACTGTACACAGGGTTCTTTTTACTGGGGAGTGTTTGATGTTTTCAGAAAGCTGTTCTCTGTTCAGGACAGTCTGTACACCGGCGTCCTGTTACTGGGGAGTGTTTGATGTTTTCAGAATGCTGTTCTCTGTTCTGAACAGACTGTACACAGGGTTCCTGTTACTGGGGGGTGTTTGATGTTTTCAGAATGCTGTTGTCTGTTCTGGACAGGCTGTACACAGGGTTCCTATTACTGTGGAGTGTTTGATGTTTTCAGAATGCTGTTCTCTGTTCTGGACAGACTGGACACAGGATTCCTGTTACTGGGGAGTGTTTGATGTTTTCAGAATGCTGTTCGCTCTTCTGGACAGGCTGTACACAGGGTTCCTGTTACTGTGGAGTGTTTGATGTTTTCAGAATGCTGTTCTCTGTTTTGAACAGACTGTACACAGGGTTCCTGTTAATGGGTAGTGTTTGATGTTTTCAGAAAACTGTTCTCTGTTCTGGACAGACTGTACACAGGGTTCCTGTTACTGGGGAGTGTTTGATGTTTTCACAATGCTGTTGTCTGTTCTGGACAGACTGTACACTGGATTCCTGTTACTGTGGAGTGTCTGATATGTTCAGAATGCTGTTCTCTGTTTTGAACAGACTGTACACAGGGTTCCTGTTCCTGGGGAGTGTTTGATGCTTTCAGAATGCTGTTCTCTGTTCTGGACTGACTGTACACCGGGTTCCTGTTACTGGGGAGTGTTTGATGTTTCCAGAATGCTGTTCTCTGTTGTGGACAGACTGTACACGGGATTCCTGTTAATGGGGAGTGTTTGATGTATTGAGAATGCTGTTCTCTGTTCTGGACAGACTGTACACAGGATTCCTGTTACTGGAGAGTGTTTGATGTTTTCACAATGCTGTTGCCTGTTCTGGACAGAGTCTACTCAGGGTTCCTGTTACTGGGGAGTGTTTGATGCTTTCAGAATGCTGTTCTCTGTTCTGGACAGGCTGTACACAGGGTTCCTGTTATTGGGGAGTGTTTGATGTTTCCAGAATGCTGTTCTCTGTTCTGGACAGACTGTACACCGGATTCCTGTTACTGGAGAGTGTTTGATGTTTTGAGAATGCTGTTTCCTGTTCTGGACCGACTGTACACAGGGTTCCTGTTACTGGGGAGTGTTTGATATTTTCAGAATGCTGTTCTCTGTTCTGGACAGACTGTACACCGGCTTCCTGTTACTGGGGAGTGTTTAATGTTTTCAGAATGCTGTTGCCTGTTGTGGACAGACTGGACACGGGGTTCCTGTTACTGGGGAGTGTTTGATGTTTTCAGAATGCTGTTCTCTGTTCTGGACAGACTGTACACAGGATTCCTGTTACTATAGAGTGTCTGATTTTTTCAGAATGCTGTTCTCTGTTCTGGACAGACTGTACACAGGGTTCCTGTTACTGGGGAGTGTTTGATGTTTTCAGAAAGCTGTTCTCTGTTCAGGACAGTCTGTACACCGGCGTCCTGTTACTGGGGAGTGTTTGATGTTTTCAGAATGCTGTTCTCTGTTTTGACCAGACTGTACACAGGGTTCCTGTTACTGCGGAGTGTTTGATGTTTTCAGAATGCTGTTCTCTGTTCTGGACAGACTGTACACAGGGTCCCTATTACTGGGGAGTGTTTGATGTTTTCAGAATGCTGTTCTCTGTTGTGGACCGACTGTACACAGGGTTCCTGTTAGTGTGGAGTGTTTGATGTTTTCAGAAAGCTGTTCTCTGTTCAGGACATTCTACACCGGCGTCATGTTACTGCGGAGTGTTTGATGTTTTCAGAATGCTGTTCTCTGTTGTGGACCGACTGTACACAGGGTTCCTGTTAGTGTGGAGTGTTTGATGTTTTCAGAAAGCTGTTCTCGGTTTTGAACAGACTGTACACAGGGTTCCTGTTAGTGTGGAGTGTTTGATGTTTTCAGAATGCTGTTGTCTGTTCTGGACAGACTGTACACAGGGTTCCTGTTACTGGGTCGTGTTTGATGTTTTCAGAATGCTGTTCTCTGTTCTGGACAGTCTGTACACAGGGTTCCTGTTACTGGGGAGTGTTTGATGTTTTCACAATGCTGTTGCCTGTTCTGGACAGACTGTACACAGGGTTCCTGTTCCTGGGGAGTGTTTGATGTTTTCAGAATGCTGTTCTCTGTTCTGGACAGACTGTACACCGGGTTCCTGTTACTGGAGTGTGTTTGATAATGTCAGAATGCTGTTGTCTGTTCTGGACAGACTGTACACAGGGTTCCTGTTACTGGGGAGTGTCTGATATTTTCAGAATGCTGTTCGCTCTTCTGGACAGACTGTACACAGGGTTCCTGTTACTGGGGAGTGTTTGATGTTTTCAGAATGCTGTTCTCTGTTTTGGACATACTGTACACCGGCTTCCTGTTACTGGGGAGTGTTTGAGGTTTTCAGAATGCTATTGCCTGGTCTGGACAGACTGTACACAGGGTTCCTGTTACTGGGGAGTGTTTAATGTTTTCAGAATGCTGTTCTCTGTTCTGAACAGACTGTACACAGGGTTCCTGTTACTGGGGGGTGTTTGATGTTTTCAGAATGCTGTTGTCTGTTCTGGACAGACTGTACACAGGGTTCCTGTTACTGGGGAGTGTTTGATATTTTCAGAATGCTGTTCGCTGTTCTGGACAGGCTGTACACAGGGTTCCTATTACTGTGGAGTGTTGGATGTTTTCAGAATGCTGTTCTCTGTTCTGGACAGACTGTACACAGGGTTCCTGTTACTGGGGAGTGTTTGATGTTTTCAGAATGCTGTTCGCTCTTCTGGACAGGCTGTACACAGGGTTCCTGTTCCTGTGGAGTGTTTGATGTTTTCAGAATGCTGTTCTCTGTTTTGAACAGACTGTACACAGGGTTCCTGTTAATGGGTAGTGTTTGATGTTTTCAGAAAACTGTTCTCTGTTCTGGACAGACTGTTCACCAGGTTCCTGTTACTGGGGAGTGTTTGATGTTTTCAGAATGCTGTTGCCTGTTCTAGACCGAATGTACACAGGGGTCCTGTTACTGTGGAGTGTTTCATGTTTTCAGAATGCTGTTTGCTGTTCTGAACAGACTGTACACTGGATTCCTGTTACTGTGGAGTGTTTGATGCTTTCAGAATGCTGTTCTCTGTTCTGGACTGACTGTACACCGGGTTCCTGTTACTGGGGAGTGTTTGATGTTTCCAGAATGCTGTTCTCTGTTGTGGACAGACTGTACACGGGATTCCTGTTAATGGGGAGTGTTTGATGTATTGAGAATGCTGTTCTCTGTTCTGGACAGACTGTACACTGGATTCCTGTTACTGGAGAGTGTTTGATGTTTTCACAATGCTGTTGCCTGTTCTGGACAGAGTCTACTCAGGGTTCCTGTTACTGGGGAGTGTTTGATGCTTTCAGAATGCTGTTCTCTGTTCTGGACAGGCTGTACACAGGGTTCCTGTTACTGGGGAGTGTTTGATGATTTCAGAATGCTGTTCTCTGTTCTGGACAGACTGTACACAGGGTTCCTGTTATTGGGGAGTGTTTGATGTTTCCAGAATGCTGTTCTCTGTTCTGGACAGACTGTACACCGGATTCCTGTTACTGGAGAGTGTTTGATGTTTTGAGAATGCTGTTTCCTGTTCTGGACCGACTGTACACAGGGTTCCTGTTACTGCGGAGTGTTTGATGTTTTCAGAATGCTGTTCTCTGTTCTGGACAGACTGTACACAGGGTTCTTTTTACTGGGGAGTGTTTGATGTTTTCAGAAAGCTGTTCTCTGTTCAGGACAGTCTGTACACCGGCGTCCTGTTACTGCGGAGTGTTTGATGTTTTCAGAATGCTGTTGTCTGTTCTGGACAGACTGTACACAGGGTTCCTGTTACTGTGGAGTGTTTGATGTTTCCAGAATGCTGTTCTCTGTTCTGGACAGACTGTACACAGGGTTCCTGTTACTGGAGAGTGTTTGATGTTTTGAGAATGCTGTTTCCTGTTCTGGACCGACTGTACACAGGGTTCCTGTTACTGGGGAGTGTTTGATATTTTCAGAATGCTGTTCTCTGTTCTGGACAGACTGTACACCGGCTTCCTGTTACTGGGGAGTGTTTAATGTTTTCAGAATGCTGTTGCCTGTTGTGGACCGACTGGACACGGGGTTCCTGTTACTGGGGAGTGTTTGATGTTTTCAGAATGCTGTTCTCTGTTCTGGACAGACTGTACACAGGGTTCTTTTTACTGGGGAGTGTCTGATTTTTTAAGAATGCTGTTCTCTGTTCTGGACAGACTGTACACAGGATTCCTGTTACTATAGAGTGTCTGATATTTTCAGAATGCTGTTTTCTGTTTTGACCAGACTGTACACAGGGTTCCTGTGACTGGGGGGTGTTTGATGTTTTCAGAATGCTGTTCTCTGTTCTGGACAGACTGTACACAGGGTTCCTGTTACTGCGGAGTGTTTGATGTTTTCAGAAAGCTGTTCTCTGTTCTGGACAGACTGTACACCGGCGTCCTGTTACTGGGGAGTGTTTGATGTTTTCAGAATGCTGTTCTCTGTTTTGACCAGACTGTACACAGGGTTCCTGTTACTGCGGAGTGTTTGATGTTTTCAGAAAGCTGTTCTCTGTTCAGGACAGTCTGTACACCGGCGTCCTGTTACTGCGGAGTGTTTGTTGTTTTCAGAATGCTGTTCTCTGTTCTGGACAGACTGTACACAGGGTCCCTGTTACTGGGGAGTGTTTGATGTTTTCAGAATGCTGTTCTCTGTTGTGGACCGACTGTACACAGGGTTCCTGTTAGTGTGGAGTGTTTGATGTTTTCAGAAAGCTGTTCTCTGTTCAGGACAGTCTACACCGGCGTCCTGTTACTGCGGAGTGTTTGATGTTTTCAGAAAGCTGTTCTCTGTTTTGAACAGACTGTACACAGGGTTGCTGTTAATGGGTAGTTTTTGATGTTTTCAGAAAACTGTTGTCTGTTCTGGACAGACTGTACACAGGGTTCCTGTTACTGGGGAGTGTTTGATATTTTCAGAATGGTGTTCTCTGTTCTGGACAGACTGTACACAGGGTTCCTGTTACTGTGGAGTGTTTGATGTTTTCACAATGCTGTTGCCTGTTCTGGACAGACTGTACACAGGGTTCCTGTTACTGGGGAGTGTCTGATATTTTCAGAATGCTGTTCGCTCTTCTGGACAGACTGTACACAGGGTTCCTGTTACTGGGGAGTGTTTGATGTTTTCAGAAAGCTGTTCTCTGTTTTGGACATACTGTACACCGGCTTCCTGTTACTGGGGAGTGTTTGAGGTTTTCAGAATGCTATTGCCTGGTCTGGACAGACTGTACACAGGGTTCCTGTTACTGGGGAGTTTTTAATGTTTTCAGAATGCTGCTGCCTGTTCTGGACAGACTGTACACAGGGTTCCTGTTACTGTGGAGTGTTTGATGTTTTCACAATACTGTTCTCTGTTCTGGTTGACTGTACACAGGGTTCCTGTTACTGTGGAGTGTTTGATGTTTTCAGAATGCTGTTCTCTGTTTTGAACAGACTGTACACAGGGTTCCTGTTACTGGGGAGTGTTTGATGTTTTCAGAATGCTGTTGCCTGTTCTAGACCGACTGTACACAGGGTTCCTGTTACTGTGGAGTGTTTGATGTTTTCAGAATACTGTTCTCTGTTCTGGACAGAGTGTACACAGGGTTCCTGTTACTGGGGAGTGTTTAATGTTTTCAGAATGCTGTTCGCTGTTCTGGACAGACTGTCCACTGGATTCCTGTTACTGTGGAGTGTCTGATATGTTCAGAATGCTGTTCTCTGTTTTGAACAGACTGTACACAGGGTTCCTGTTACTGGGGAGTGTTTGAGGTTTTCAGAATGCTATTGCCTGATCTGGACAGACTGTACACAGGGTTCCTGTTACTGGGGAGTGTTTAATGTTTTCAGAATGCTGTTCTCTGTTTTGGACAGGCTGTACACAGGGTTCCTGTTACGGGGGAGTGTTTGATGTTTTCAGAAAGCTGTTCTCTGTTTTGAACAGACTGTACACAGGGTTCCTGTTCCTGGGGAGTGTTTGATGTTTTCACAATGCTGTTGTCTGTTCTGGACAGACTGTACACCAGGTTCCTGTTACTGGGGAGTGTTTGATGTTTTCAGAATGCTGTTGCCTGTTCTAGACTGACTGTACACAGGGTTCCTGTTACTGTGGAGTGTTTGATGTTTTCAGAATACTGTTCTCTGTTCTGGACAGAGTGTACACAGGGTTCCTGTTCCTGTGGAGTGTTTGATGTTTTCAGAATGCTGTTCTCTGTTTTGAACAGACTGTACACAGGGTTCCTGTTACTGCGGAGTGTTTGATGTTTTCAGAATGCTGTTCTCTGTTCTGGACAGACTGTACACAGGGTTCCTGTTACTGGGGAGGATTTGATATTTTCAGAATTCTGTTGCCTGTTCGGGACAGACTGTACACAGGGTTCCTGTTACTGGGGTGTGTTTGATGTTTTCAGAATGCTGTTGCCTGTTCTGTACAGACTGTACACAGGGTTCCTGTTACTGTGGAGTGTTTGATGTTTTCAGAATGCTGTTCTCTGTTCTGGACAGACTGTACACCGGATTCCTGGTGCTGGGGAGTGTTTGATGTTTTCAGAATGCTGTTCTCTGTTTTGAACAGACTGTACACAGGGTTCCTGTTACTGGGGAGTGTATGATGTTTTCAGAATGCTGTTGTCTGTTCTGGACAGGCTGTACACAGGGTTCCTGTTACTGTGGAGTGTTTGATGTTTTCAGAATGCTGTTCTCTGTTCTGAACAGACTGTACACAGGGTTCCTGTTACTGCGGAGTGTTTGATGCTTTCAGAATGCTTTTCTCTGTTCTGGACATACTGTACACAGGGTTCCTGTTACTGGAGAGTGTTTTATGTTTTCAGAATGCTGTTCGCTGTTCTGGACAGACTGTACACTGGATTCCTGTTACTGTGGAGTGTCTGATATGTTCAGAATGCTGTTCTCTGTTTTGAACAGACTGTACACAGGGTTCCTGTTACTGCAGAGTGTTTGATGCTTTCAGAATGCTGTTCTCTGTTCTGGACTGACTGTACACCGGGTTCCTGTTACTGGGGAGTGTTTGATGTTTCCAGAATGCTGTTCTCTGTTGTGGACAGACTGTACACGGGATTCCTGTTAATGGGGAGTGTTTGATGTATTGAGAATGCTGTTCTCTGTTCTGGACAGACTGTACACTGGATTCCTGTTACTGGAGAGTGTGTGATGTTTTCACTATGCTGTTGCCTGTTCTGGACAGAGTCTACTCAGGGTTCCTGTTACTGGGGAGTGTTTGATGCTTTCAGAATGCTGTTCTCTGTTCTGGACAGGCTGTACACAGGGTTCCTGTTACTGGAGAGTGTTTGATGTTTTGAGAATGCTGTTTCCTGTTCTGGACCGACTGTACACAGGGTTCCTGTTACTGCGGAGTGTTTGATGTTTTCAGAATGCTGTTCTCTGTTCTGGACAGACTGTACACAGGGTTCTTTTTACTGGGGAGTGTCTGATATTTTCAGAATGCTGTTCTCTGTTCTGGACAGACTGTACACAGGATTCCTGTTACTGTGGAGTGTCTGATATTTTCAGAATGCTGTTTTCTGTTTTGACCAGACTGTACACAGGGTTCCTGTGACTGGGGGGTGTTTGATGTTTTCAGAATGCTGTTCTCTGTTCTGGACAGACTGTACACATGGTTCCTGTTACTGCGGAGTGTTTGATGTTTTCAGAATGCTGTTCTCTGTTCTGGACAGACTGTACACAGGGTTCCTGTTACTGGGGAGTGTTTGATGTTTTCAGAAAGCTGTTCTCTGTTCAGGACAGTCTGTACACCGGCGTCCTGTTACTGGGGAGTGTTTGATGTTTTCAGAATGCTGTTCTCTGTTTTGACCAGACTGTACACAGGGTTCCTGTTACTGCGGAGTGTTTGATGTTTTCAGAATGCTGTTCTCTGTTCTGGACAGACTGTACACAGGGTCCCTGTTACTGGGGAGTGTTTGATGTTTTCAGAATGCTGTTCTCTGTTGTGGACCGACTGTACACAGGGTTCCTGTTAGTGTGGAGTGTTTGATGTTTTTAGAAAGCTGTTCTCTGTTCAGGACAGTCTACACCGGCGTCCTGTTACTGCGGAGTGTTTGATGTTTTCAGAATGCTGTTCTCTGTTGTGGACCGACTGTACACAGGGTTCCTGTTAGTGTGGAGTGTTTGATGTTTTCAGAAAGCTGTTCTCTGTTTTGAACAGACTGTACACAGGGTTCCTGTTAGTGTGGAGTGTTTGATGTTTTCAGAATGCTGTTGTCTGTTCTGGACAGACTGTACACAGGGTTCCTGTTACTGTGGAGTGTTTGATGTTTTCAGAATGCTGTTCTCTGTTTTGGACAGACGCTACACCCTGTTCCTGTTACTATGGAGTGTCTGATATTTTCAGAATGCTGTTCTCTGTTTTGACCAGAGTGTACAGAGGGTTCCTGTGATTGGGGAGTGTTTGTTGTTTTCAGAATGCTGTTCTGTGTTCTGGACAGACTGTACACAGGGTTCCTGTTACTGGGGAGTGTTTTATGTTTCCAGAATGCTGTTCTCTGTTGTGGACAGACTGTACACGGGATTCCTGTTAATGGGGAGTGTTTGATGTATTGAGAATGCTGTTCTCTGTTCTGGACAGACTGTACACTGGATTCCTGTTACTGGAGAGTGTGTGATGTTTTCACAATGCTGTTGCCTGTTCTGGACAGAGTCTACTCAGGGTTCCTGTTACTGGGGAGTGTTTGATGCTTTCAGAATGCTGTTCTCTGTTCTGGACAGGCTGTACACAGGGTTCCTGTTACTGGAGAGTGTTTGATGTTTTGAGAATGCTGTTTCCTGTTCTGGACCGACTGTACACAGGGTTCCTGTTACTGCGGAGTGTTTGATGTTTTCAGAATGCTGTTCTCTGTTCTGGACAGACTGTACACAGGGTTCTTTTTACTGGGGAGTGTCTGATATTTTCAGAATGCTGTTCTCTGTTCTGGACAGACTGTACACAGGATTCCTGTTACTATAGAGTGTCTGATATTTTCAGAATGCTGTTTTCTGTTTTGACCAGACTGTACACAGGGTTCCTGTGACTGGGGGGAGTTTGATGTTTTCAGAATGCTGTTCTCTGTTCTGGACAGACTGTACACATGGTTCCTGTTACTGCGGAGTGTTTGATGTTTTCAGAATGCTGTTCTCTGTTCAGGACAGTCTGTACACCGGCGTCCTGTTACTGGGGAGTGTTTGATGTTTTCAGAATGCTGTTCTCTGTTTTGACCAGACTGTACACAGGGTTCCTGTTACTGCGGAGTGTTTGATGTTTTCAGAATGCTGTTCTCTGTTCTGGACAGACTGTACACAGGGTCCCTGTTACTGGGGAGTGTTTGATGTTTTCAGAATGCTGTTCTCTGTTGTGGACCGACTGTACACAGGGTTCCTGTTACTGTGGAGTGTTTGATGTTTTTAGAAAGCTGTTCTCTGTTCAGGACAGTCTACACCGGCGTCCTGTTACTGCGGAGTGTTTGATGTTTTCAGAATGCTGTTCTCTGTTGTGGACCGACTGTACACAGGGTTCCTGTTAGTGTGGAGTGTTTGATGTTTTCAGAAAGCTGTTCTCTGTTTTGAACAGACTGTACACAGGGTTCCTGTTAATGGGTAGTGTTTGATGTTTTCAGAAAGCTGTTCTCTGTTCTGGACAGACTGTACACAGGGTTCCTGTTATTGGGGAGTGTTTGATGTTTCCAGAATGCTGTTCTCTGTTCTGGACAGACTGTACACGGGGATCCTGTTACTGGGGAGTGTTTGATGTTTTCAGAATGCTGTTCTCTGTTCTGGACAGACTGTACACAGGGTGCTTTTTACTGGGGAGTGTCTGATATTTTCAGAATGCTGTCCTCTGTTCTGGACAGACTGTACACAGGATTCCTGTTACTATAGAGTGTCTGATATTTTCAGAATGCTGTTTTCTGTTTTGACCAGACTGTACACAGGGTTCCTGTGACTGGGGGGAGTTTGATGTTTTCAGAATGCTGTTCTCTGTTCTGGACAGACTGTACACATGGTTCCTGTTACTGCGGAGTGTTTGATGTTTTCAGAATGCTGTTCTCTGTTCAGGACAGTCTGTACACCGGCGTCCTGTTACTGGGGAGTGTTTGATGTTTTCAGAATGCTGTTCTCTGTTTTGACCAGACTGTACACAGGGTTCCTGTTACTGCGGAGTGTTTGATGTTTTCAGAATGCTGTTCTCTGTTCTGGACAGACTGTACACAGGGTCCCTGTTACTGGGGAGTGTTTGATGTTTTCAGAATGCTGTTCTCTGTTGTGGACCGACTGTACACAGGGTTCCTGTTACTGTGGAGTGTTTGATGTTTTTAGAAAGCTGTTCTCTGTTCAGGACAGTCTACACCGGCGTCCTGTTACTGCGGAGTGTTTGATGTTTTCAGAATGCTGTTCTCTGTTGTGGACCGACTGTACACAGGGTTCCTGTTAGTGTGGAGTGTTTGATGTTTTCAGAAAGCTGTTCTCTGTTGTGGACCGACTGTACACAGGGTTCCTGTTAGTGCGGAGTGTTTGATGTTTTCAGAAAGCTGTTCTCTGTTTTGAACAGACTGTACACGGGGTTCCTGTTACTGGGGAGTGTTTGATATTTTCAGAATGGTGTTCTCTGTTCTGGACAGACTGTACACAGGGTTCCTGTTACTGTGGAGTGTTTGATGTTTTCACAATGCTGTTGCCTGTTCTGGACAAACTGTTCTCCAGTTTCCTGTTACTGGGTCGTGTTTGATGTTTTCAGAATGCTGTTCTCTGTTCTGGACAGACTGTACACAGGGTTCCTGTTACTGTGGAGTTTCTGATGTTTTCAGAATGCTGTTCTCTGTTCTGGACAGACTGTACACAGGGTTCCTGTTCCTGGGGAGTGTTTGATGTTTTCAGAATGCTGTTCTCTGTTCTGGACAGACTGTACACCGGGTTCCTGTTACTGGAGTGTGTTTGATAATGTCAGAATGCTGTTGTCTGTTCTGGACAGACTGTACACAGGGTTCCTGTTACTGGGGAGTGTCTGATATTTTCAGAATGCTGTTCGCTCTTCTGGACAGACTGTACACAGGGTTCCTGTTACTGGGGAGTGTTTGATGTTTTCAGAAAGCTGTTCTCTGTTTTGGACATAATGTACACCGGCTTCCTGTTACTGGGGAGTGTTTGAGGTTTTCAGAATGCTATTGCCTGGTCTGGACAGACTGTACACAGGGTTCCTGTTACTGGGGAGTTTTTAATGTTTTCAGAATGCTGTTCTCTGTTCTGGACAGGCTGTACACAGGGTTCCTGTTACGGGGGAGTGTTTGATGTTTTCAGAATGCTGTTGCCTGTTCTGGACAGACTGTACACAGGGTTCCTGTTACTGTGGAGTGTTTGATGTTTTCACAATGCTGTTCTCTGTTCTGGTAGACTGTACACAGGGTTCCTGTTACTGTGGAGTGTTTGATGTTTTCAGAATGCTGTTCTCTGTTTTGACCAGACTGTACACAGGGTTCCTGTTACTGCGGAGTGTTTGATGTTTTCAGAATGCTGTTCTCTGTTCTGGACAGACTGTACACAGGGTCCCTGTTACTGGGGAGTGTTTGATGTTTTCAGAATGCTGTTCTCTGTTGTGGACCGACTGTACACAGGGTTCCTGTTAGTGTGGAGTGTTTGATGTTTTCAGAAAGCTGTTCTCTGTTCAGGACAGTCTACACCGGCGTCCTGTTACTGCGGAGTGTTTGATGTTTTCAGAATGCTGTTCTCTGTTGTGGACCGACTGTACACAGGGTTCCTGTTAGTGCGGAGTGTTTGATGTTTTCAGAAAGCTGTTCTCTGTTTTGACCAGACTGTACACAGGGTTCCTGTGACTGGGGGGTGTTTGATGTTTTCAGAATGCTGTTCTCTGTTCTGGACAGACTGTACACATGGTTCCTGTTACTGCGGAGTGTTTGATGTTTTCAGAATGCTGTTCTCTGTTCTGGACAGACTGTACACAGGGTTCCTGTTACTGGGGAGTGTTTGATGTTTTCAGAAAGCTGTTCTCTGTTCAGGACAGTCTGTACACCGGCGTCCTGTTACTGGGGAGTGTTTGATGTTTTCAGAATGCTGTTCTCTGTTTTGACCAGACTGTACACAGGGTTCCTGTTACTGCGGAGTGTTTGATGTTTTCAGAATGCTGTTCTCTGTTCTGGACAGACTGTACACAGGGTCCCTGTTACTGGGGAGTGTTTGATGTTTTCAGAATGCTGTTCTCTGTTGTGGACCGACTGTACACAGGGTTCCTGTTAGTGTGGAGTGTTTGATGTTTTTAGAAAGCTGTTCTCTGTTCAGGACAGTCTACACCGGCGTCCTGTTACTGCGGAGTGTTTGATGTTTTCAGAATGCTGTTCTCTGTTGTGGACCGACTGTACACAGGGTTCCTGTTAGTGTGGAGTGTTTGATGTTTTCAGAAAGCTGTTCTCTGTTTTGAACAGACTGTACACAGGGTTCCTGTTAGTGTGGAGTGTTTGATGTTTTCAGAATGCTGTT
Source organism: Hemiscyllium ocellatum (assembly GCF_020745735.1). Lineage (NCBI taxonomy): Eukaryota > Metazoa > Chordata > Chondrichthyes > Orectolobiformes > Hemiscylliidae > Hemiscyllium > Hemiscyllium ocellatum. The sequence continues at coordinate 7,646,599 of NC_083448.1, read as the reverse complement.
GTCTGTTCTGGACAGACTGTACACAGGGTTCCTGTTACTGTGGAGTGTTTGATGTTTTCAGAATGCTGTTCTCTGTTTTGGACAGACGCTACACCCTGTTCCTGTTACTATGGAGTGTCTGATATTTTCAGAATGCTGTTCTCTGTTTTGACCAGAGTGTACAGAGGGTTCCTGTGATTGGGGAGTGTTTGTTGTTTTCAGAATGCTGTTCTGTGTTCTGGACAGACTGTACACAGGGTTCCTGTTACTGGGGAGTGTTTTATGTTTCCAGAATGCTGTTCTCTGTTGTGGACAGACTGTACACGGGATTCCTGTTAATGGGGAGTGTTTGATGTATTGAGAATGCTGTTCTCTGTTCTGGACAGACTGTACACTGGATTCCTGTTACTGGAGAGTGTGTGATGTTTTCACAATGCTGTTGCCTGTTCTGGACAGAGTCTACTCAGGGTTCCTGTTACTGGGGAGTGTTTGATGCTTTCAGAATGCTGTTCTCTGTTCTGGACAGGCTGTACACAGGGTTCCTGTTACTGGAGAGTGTTTGATGTTTTGAGAATGCTGTTCCCTGTTCTGGACCGACTGTACACAGGGTTCCTGTTACTGGGGAGTGTTTGATGTTTTCAGAATGCTGTTCTCTGTTCTGGACAGACTGTACACAGGGTTCTTTTTACTGGGGAGTGTCTGATATTTTCAGAATGCTGTTCTCTGTTCTGGACAGACTGTACACAGGATTCCTGTTACTATAGAGTGTCTGATATTTTCAGAATGCTGTTTTCTGTTTTGACCAGACTGTACACAGGGTTCCTGTGACTGGGGGGAGTTTGATGTTTTCAGAATGCTGTTCTCTGTTCTGGACAGACTGTACACATGGTTCCTGTTACTGCGGAGTGTTTGATGTTTTCAGAATGCTGTTCTCTGTTCAGGACAGTCTGTACACCGGCGTCCTGTTACTGGGGAGTGTTTGATGTTTTCAGAATGCTGTTCTCTGTTTTGACCAGACTGTACACAGGGTTCCTGTTACTGCGGAGTGTTTGATGTTTTCAGAATGCTGTTCTCTGTTCTGGACAGACTGTACACAGGGTCCCTGTTACTGGGGAGTGTTTGATGTTTTCAGAATGCTGTTCTCTGTTGTGGACCGACTGTACACAGGGTTCCTGTTACTGTGGAGTGTTTGATGTTTTTAGAAAGCTGTTCTCTGTTCAGGACAGTCTACACCGGCGTCCTGTTACTGCGGAGTGTTTGATGTTTTCAGAATGCTGTTCTCTGTTGTGGACCGACTGTACACAGGGTTCCTGTTAGTGTGGAGTGTTTGATGTTTTCAGAAAGCTGTTCTCTGTTTTGAACAGACTGTACACAGGGTTCCTGTTAATGGGTAGTGTTTGATGTTTTCAGAAAGCTGTTCTCTGTTCTGGACAGACTGTACACAGGGTTCCTGTTATTGGGGAGTGTTTGATGTTTCCAGAATGCTGTTCTCTGTTCTGGACAGACTGTACACGGGGATCCTGTTACTGGGGAGTGTTTGATGTTTTCAGAATGCTGTTCTCTGTTCTGGACAGACTGTACACAGGGTGCTTTTTACTGGGGAGTGTCTGATATTTTCAGAATGCTGTCCTCTGTTCTGGACAGACTGTACACAGGATTCCTGTTACTATAGAGTGTCTGATATTTTCAGAATGCTGTTTTCTGTTTTGACCAGACTGTACACAGGGTTCCTGTGACTGGGGGGAGTTTGATGTTTTCAGAATGCTGTTCTCTGTTCTGGACAGACTGTACACATGGTTCCTGTTACTGCGGAGTGTTTGATGTTTTCAGAATGCTGTTCTCTGTTCAGGACAGTCTGTACACCGGCGTCCTGTTACTGGGGAGTGTTTGATGTTTTCAGAATGCTGTTCTCTGTTTTGACCAGACTGTACACAGGGTTCCTGTTACTGCGGAGTGTTTGATGTTTTCAGAATGCTGTTCTCTGTTCTGGACAGACTGTACACAGGGTCCCTGTTACTGGGGAGTGTTTGATGTTTTCAGAATGCTGTTCTCTGTTGTGGACCGACTGTACACAGGGTTCCTGTTACTGTGGAGTGTTTGATGTTTTTAGAAAGCTGTTCTCTGTTCAGGACAGTCTACACCGGCGTCCTGTTACTGCGGAGTGTTTGATGTTTTCAGAATGCTGTTCTCTGTTGTGGACCGACTGTACACAGGGTTCCTGTTAGTGTGGAGTGTTTGATGTTTTCAGAAAGCTGTTCTCTGTTGTGGACCGACTGTACACAGGGTTCCTGTTAGTGCGGAGTGTTTGATGTTTTCAGAAAGCTGTTCTCTGTTTTGAACAGACTGTACACGGGGTTCCTGTTACTGGGGAGTGTTTGATATTTTCAGAATGGTGTTCTCTGTTCTGGACAGACTGTACACAGGGTTCCTGTTACTGTGGAGTGTTTGATGTTTTCACAATGCTGTTGCCTGTTCTGGACAAACTGTTCTCCAGTTTCCTGTTACTGGGTCGTGTTTGATGTTTTCAGAATGCTGTTCTCTGTTCTGGACAGACTGTACACAGGGTTCCTGTTACTGTGGAGTTTCTGATGTTTTCAGAATGCTGTTCTCTGTTCTGGACAGACTGTACACAGGGTTCCTGTTCCTGGGGAGTGTTTGATGTTTTCAGAATGCTGTTCTCTGTTCTGGACAGACTGTACACCGGGTTCCTGTTACTGGAGTGTGTTTGATAATGTCAGAATGCTGTTGTCTGTTCTGGACAGACTGTACACAGGGTTCCTGTTACTGGGGAGTGTCTGATATTTTCAGAATGCTGTTCGCTCTTCTGGACAGACTGTACACAGGGTTCCTGTTACTGGGGAGTGTTTGATGTTTTCAGAATGCTGTTCTCTGTTTTGGACATAATGTACACCGGCTTCCTGTTACTGGGGAGTGTTTGAGGTTTTCAGAATGCTATTGCCTGGTCTGGACAGACTGTACACAGGGTTCCTGTTACTGGGGAGTTTTTAATGTTTTCAGAATGCTGTTCTCTGTTCTGGACAGGCTGTACACAGGGTTCCTGTTACGGGGGAGTGTTTGATGTTTTCAGAATGCTGTTGCCTGTTCTGGACAGACTGTACACAGGGTTCCTGTTACTGTGGAGTGTTTGATGTTTTCACAATGCTGTTCTCTGTTCTGGTAGACTGTACACAGGGTTCCTGTTACTGTGGAGTGTTTGATGTTTTCAGAATGCTGTTCTCTGTTTTGACCAGACTGTACACAGGGTTCCTGTTACTGCGGAGTGTTTGATGTTTTCAGAATGCTGTTCTCTGTTCTGGACAGACTGTACACAGGGTCCCTGTTACTGGGGAGTGTTTGATGTTTTCAGAATGCTGTTCTCTGTTGTGGACCGACTGTACACAGGGTTCCTGTTACTGTGGAGTGTTTGATGTTTTCAGAATGCTGTTCTCTGTTCTGGACAGTCTACACCGGCGTCCTGTTACTGCGGAGTGTTTGATGTTTTCAGAATGCTGTTCTCTGTTCTGGACAGACTGTACACAGGGTTCCTGTTACTGCGGAGTGTTTGATGTTTTCAGAATGCTGTTCTCTGTTTTGAACAGACTGTACACAGGGTTCCTGTTACTGGGTAGTGTTTGATGTTTTCAGAATGCTGTTGTCTGTTCTGGACAGACTGTACACAGGGTTCCTGTTACTGGGGAGTGTTTGATGTTTTCAGAATGCTGTTCTCTGTTCTGGACAGACTGTACACAGGGTTCCTGTTACTGTGGAGTGTTTGATGTTTTCAGAATGCTGTTGCCTGTTCTGGACAGACTGTTCTCCAGTTTCCTGTTACTGGGTAGTGTTTGATGTTTTCAGAATGCTGTTCTCTGTTCTGGACAGACTGTACACAGGGTTCCTGTTACTGTGGAGTTTCTGATGTTTTCAGAATGCTGTTGTCTGTTCTGGACAGACTGTACACAGGGTTCCTGTTACTGGGGAGTGTTTGATATTTTCAGAATGCTGTTCGCTGTTCTGGACAGACTGTACACAGGGTTCCTGTTACTGGGGAGTGTTTGATGTTTTCAGAATGCTGTTCTCTGTTTTGGACATAATGTACACCGGCTTCCTGTTACTGGGGAGTGTTTGATGTTTTCAGAATGCTGTTGCCTGTTCTGGACAGACTGTACACAGGGTTCCTGTTACTGGGGAGTTTTTGATGTTTTCAGAATGCTGTTCTCTGTTCTGGACAGACTGTACACAGGGTTCCTGTTACTGGGGAGTGTTTGATGTTTTCAGAATGCTGTTGCCTGTTCTGGACAGACTGTACACAGGGTTCCTGTTACTGTGGAGTGTTTGATGTTTTCAGAATGCTGTTCTCTGTTCTGGTAGACTGTACACAGGGTTCCTGTTACTGTGGAGTGTTTGATGTTTTCAGAATGCTGTTCTCTGTTTTGAACAGACTGTACACAGGGTTCCTGTTACTGGGGGTGTTTGATGTTTTCAGAATGCTGTTGTCTGTTCTGGACAGACTGTACACCAGGTTCCTGTTACTGGGGAGTGTTTGATGTTTTCAGAATGCTGTTGCCTGTTCTAGACAGACTGTACACAGGGTTCCTGTTACTGTGGAGTGTTTGATGTTTTCAGAATACTGTTCTCTGTTCTGGACAGAGTTTACACAGGGTTCCTGTTACTGGGGAGTGTTTAATGTTTTCAGAATGCTGTTCGCTGTTCTGGACAGACTGTCCACTGGATTCCTGTTACTGTGGAGTGTCTGATATGTTCAGAATGCTGTTCTCTGTTTTGAACAGACTGTACACAGGGTTCCTGTTACTGGGGAGTGTTTGATGTTTTCAGAATGCTATTGCATGTTCTGGACAGACTGTACACAGGGTTCCTGTTACTGGGGAGTGTTTGATGTTTTCAGAATGCTGTTCTCTGTTCTGGACAGACTGTACACAGGGTTCCTGTTACTGGGGAGTGTTTGATGTTTTCAGAATGCTGTTCTCTGTTTTGGACAGACTGTACACAGGGTTCCTGTTACTGGGGTGTGTTTGATGTTTTCAGAATGCTGTTGCCTGTTCTGGACAGACTGTACACAGGGTTCCTGTTACTGGGGAGTGTTTGATGTTTTCAGAATGCTGTTCTCTGTTTTGGACAGACTGTACACAGGGTTCCTGTTACTGGGGAGTGTTTGATGTTTTCAGAATGCTGTTGCCTGTTCTGGACAGACTGTACACAGGGTTCCTGTTACTGTGGAGTGTTTGATGTTTTCAGAATGCTGTTCTCTGTTCTGGTAGACTGTACACAGGGTTCCTGTTACTGTGGAGTGTTTGATGTTTTCAGAATGCTGTTCTCTGTTTTGAACAGACTGTACACAGGGTTCCTGTTACTGGGGAGTGTTTGATGTTTTCAGAATGCTGTTGTCTGTTCTGGACAGACTGTACACAGGTTCCTGTTACTGGGGAGTGTTTGATGTTTTCAGAATGCTGTTGCCTGTTCTAGACAGACTGTACACAGGGTTCCTGTTACTGCGGAGTGTTTGATGTTTTCAGAATGCTGTTCTCTGTTCTGGACAGACTGTACACAGGGTTCCTGTTACTGGGGAGTGTTTGATGTTTTCAGAATGCTGTTGCCTGTTCTGGACAGACTGTACACAGGGTTCCTGTTACTGGGGAGTGTTTGATGTTTTCAGAATGCTGTTGCCTGTTCTGGACAGACTGTACACAGGGTTCCTGTTACTGTGGAGTGTTTGATGTTTTCAGAATGCTGTTCTCTGTTCTGGACAGACTGTACACCGGATTCCTGTTGCTGGGGAGTGTTTGATGTTTTCAGAATGCTGTTCTCTGTTTTGAACAGACTGTACACAGGGTTCCTGTTACTGGGGAGTGTTTGATGTTTTCAGAATGCTGTTGTCTGTTCTGGACAGACTGTACACAGGGTTCCTGTTACTGTGGAGTGTTTGATGTTTTCAGAATGCTGTTCTCTGTTCTGGACAGACTGTACACAGGGTTCCTGTTACTGGGGAGTGTTTGATGTTTTCAGAATGCTGTTCTCTGTTCTGGACAGACTGTACACAGGGTTCCTGTTACTGGAGAGTGTTTGATGTTTTCAGAATGCTGTTGCCTGTTCTGGACAGACTGTACACCGGATTCCTGTTACTGTGGAGTGTTTGATGTTTTCAGAATGCTGTTCTCTGTTCTGGACAGACTGTACACAGGGTTCCTGTTACTGGGAGTGTTTGATGTTTTCAGAATGCTGTTGCCTGTTCTGGACAGACTGTACACAGGGTTCCTGTTACTGTGGAGTGTTTGATGTTTTCAGAATGCTGTTCTCTGTTCTGGACAGACTGTACACAGGATTCCTGTTACTGTGGAGTGTCTGATATGTTCAGAATGCTGTTCTCTGTTTTGAACAGACTGTACACAGGGTTCCTGTTACTGTGGAGTGTTTTATGTTTCCAGAATGCTGTTGCCTGTTCTGGACAGACTGTACACGGGGTTCCTGTTACTGTGGAGTGTCTGATATTTTCAGAATTCTGTTCTGGACAGACTGTACACCGGATTCCTGTTACTGGAGAGTGTTTGATGTTTTCAGAATGCTGTTGCCTGTTCTGGACAGACTGTACACAGGGTTCCTGTTACTGGGAGTGTTTGATATTTTCAGAATGCTGTTCTCTGTTCTGGACAGACTGTACACAGGGTTCCTGTTACTGTGGAGTGTTTGATGTTTTCAGAATGCTGTTCTCTGTTTTGGACAGACTGTACACAGGGTTCCTGTTACTGGGAGTGTTTGATGTTTTCAGAATGCTGTTGCCTGTTCTGGACAGACTGTACACAGGGTTCCTGTTACTGGAGAGTGTTTGATGTTTTCAGAATGCTGTTGCCTGTTCTGGACAGACTGTACACAGGGTTCCTGTTACTGTGGAGTGTTGATGTTTTCAGAATGCTGTTCTCTGTTCTGGACAGACTGTACACAGGGTTCCTGTTACTGGGGAGTGTTTGATGTTTTCAGAATGCTGTTGCCTGTTCTGGACAGACTGTACACAGGGTTCCTGTTACTGGGGAGTGTTTGATGTTTTCAGAATGCTGTTCTCTGTTCTGAACAGACTGTACACAGGGTTCCTGTTACTGGGAGTGTTTGATGTTTTCAGAATGCTGTTGTCTGTTCTGGACAGACTGTACACAGGGTTCCTGTTACTGTGGAGTGTTTGATGTTTTCAGAATGCTGTTCTCTGTTCTGGACAGACTGTACACCGGATTCCTGTTACTGGGGAGTGTTGATGTTTTCAGAATGCTGTTCGCTGTTCTGGACAGACTGTACACAGGGTTCCTGTTACTGGGGAGTGTTTGATGTTTTCACAATGCTGTTGTCTGTTCTGGACAGACTGTACACCAGGTTCCTGTTACTGGGGAGTGTTTGATGTTTTCAGAATGCTGTTGCCTGTTCTAGACAGAATGTACACAGGGGTCCTGTTACTGTGGAGTGTTTGATGTTTTCAGAATGCTGTTTGCTGTTCTGGACAGACTGTACACTGGATTCCTGTTACTGTGGAGTGTTTGATATTTTCAGAATGCTGTTCTCTGTTTTGAACAGACTGTACACCGGGTTCCTGTTACTGGGGAGTGTTTGATGTTTCCAGAATGCTGTTCTCTGTTCTGGACAGACTGTACACGGGATTCCTGTTACTGGGGAGTGTTTGATGTATTCAGAATGCTGTTCTCTGTTCTGGACAGACTGTACACAGGATTCCTGTTACTGGAGAGTGTTTGATGTTTTCAGAATGCTGTTGCCTGTTCTGGACAGAGTCTACTCAGGGTTCCTGTTACTGGGGAGTGTTTGATGTTTTCAGAATGCTGTTCTCTGTTCTGGACAGACTGTACACAGGGTTCCTGTTACTGGGGAGTGTTTGATGTTTTCAGAATGCTGTTCTCTGTTTTGAACAGACTACACAGGGTTCCTGTTAGTGTGGAGTGTTTGATGTTTTCAGAATGCTGTTCTCTGTTCTGGACAGACTGTACACAGGGTTCCTGTTACTGTGGAGTGTTTGATGTTTTCAGAATGCTGTTCTCTGTTCTGGACAGACTGTACACAGGGTTCCTGTTACTGGGGAGTGTTTGATGTTTCAGAATGCTGTTCTCTGTTCTGGACAGACTGTACACCGGATTCCTGTTACTGGAGAGTGTTTGATGTTTTCAGAATGCTGTTTCCTGTTCTGGACCGACTGTACACAGGGTTCCTGTTACTGGGGAGTGTTTGATGTTTTCAGAATGCTGTTCTCTGTTCTGGACAGACTGTACACAGGGTTCCTGTTACTGGGAGTGTTTGATGTTTTCAGAATGCTGTTCTCTGTTCTGGACAGACTGTACACAGGGTTCCTGTTACTGTAGAGTGTTTGATGTTTTCAGAATGCTGTTTTCTGTTTTGACCAGACTGTACACAGGGTTCCTGTTACTGGGGGGTGTTTGATGTTTTCAGAATGCTGTTCTCTGTTCTGGACAGACTGTACACTGGGTTCCTGTTACTGCGGAGTGTTTGATGTTTTCAGAATGCTGTTCTCTGTTCTGGACAGACTGTACACCGGCGTCCTGTTACTGGGGAGTGTTTGATGTTTTCAGAATGCTGTTCTCTGTTTTGACCAGACTGTACACAGGGTTCCTGTTACTGCGGAGTGTTTGATGTTTTCAGAATGCTGTTCTCTGTTCTGGACAGACTGTACACAGGGTTCCTGTTACTGGGGAGTGTTTGATGTTTTCAGAATGCTGTTCTCTGTTCTGGACAGACTGTACACAGGGTTCCTGTTACTGTGGAGTGTTTGATGTTTTCAGAATGCTGTTCTCTGTTCAGGACAGTCTACACCGGCTTCCTGTTACTGCGGAGTGTTTGATGTTTTCAGAAAGCTGTTCTCTGTTTTGAACAGACTGTACACAGGGTTCCTGTTAATGGGTAGTGTTTGATGTTTTCAGAAAACTGTTGTCTGTTCTGGACAGACTGTACACAGGGTTCCTGTTACTGTGGAGTGTTTGATATTTTCAGAATGCTGTTCTCTGTTCTGGACAGACTGTACACAGGGTTCCTGTTACTGTGGAGTGTTTGATGTTTTCACAATGCTGTTGCCTGTTCTGGACAGACTGTACACCAGTTTCCTGTTACTGGGTCATGTTTGATGTTTTCAGAATGCTGTTCTCTGTTCTGGACAGACTGTACACAGGGTTCCTGTTACTGTGGAGTTTTTGATGTTTTCAGAATGCTGTTCTCTGTTCTGGACAGACTGTACACAGGATTCCTGTTACTGGGGAGTGTTTGATATTTTCAGAATGCTGTTTTCTGTTTTGACCAGACTGTACACAGGGTTCCTGTTACTGGGGAGTGTTTGATGTTTTCAGAATGCTGTTCTCTGTTCTGGACAGACTGTACACATGGTTCCTGTTACTGGGGAGTGTTTGATGTTTTCAGAATGCTGTTCTCTGTTTGGACAGACTGTACACAGGGTTCCTGTTACTGGGGAGTGTTTGATGTTTTCAGAATGCTGTTCTCTGTTCTGGACAGTCTACACCGGCGTCCTGTTACTGCGGAGTGTTTGATGTTTTCAGAATGCTGTTCTCTGTTTTGAACAGACTGTACACAGGGTTCCTGTTACTGGGAGTGTTTGATGTTTTCAGAATGCTGTTGCCTGTTCTGGACAGACTGTACACAGGGTTCCTGTTACTGTGGAGTGTTTGATGTTTTCAGAATGCTGTTCTCTGTTCTGGTAGACTGTACACAGGGTTCCTGTTACTGGGGAGTGTTTGATGTTTTCAGAATGCTGTTCTCTGTTTTGGACAGACTGTACACAGGGTTCCTGTTACTGGGGAGTGTTTGATGTTTTCAGAATGCTGTTGTCTGTTCTGGACAGACTGTACACAGGTTCCTGTTACTGGGGAGTGTTTGATGTTTTCAGAATGCTGTTGCCTGTTCTAGACCGACTGTACACAGGGTTCCTGTTACTGTGGAGTGTTTGATGTTTTCAGAATGCTGTTCTCTGTTCTGGACAGACTGTACACAGGGTTCCTGTTACTGGGGAGTGTTTGATGTTTTCAGAATGCTGTTTGCTGTTCGCTGTTCTGGACAGACTGTACACTGGGTTCCTGTTACTGTGGAGTGTTGATGTTTTCAGAATGCTGTTCTCTGTTTTGAACAGACTGTACACAGGGTTCCTGTTACTGGGGAGTGTTTGATGTTTTCAGAATGCTGTTGCCTGTTCTGGACAGACTGTACACAGGTTTCCTGTTACTGGGGAGTGTTTGATGTTTTCAGAATGCTGTTCTCTGTTTGGACAGACTGTACACAGGGTTCCTGTTACTGGGGAGTGTTTGATGTTTTCAGAATGCTGTTGCCTGTTCTGGACAGACTGTACACAGGGTTCCTGTTACTGTGGAGTGTTTGATGTTTTCAGAATGCTGTTCTCTGTTCTGGTAGACTGTACACAGGGTTCCTGTTACTGTGGAGTGTTTGATGTTTTCAGAATGCTGTTCTCTGTTTTGAACAGACTGTACACAGGGTTCCTGTTACTGGGGAGTGTTTGATGTTTTCAGAATGCTGTTGTCTGTTCTGGACAGACTGTACACCAGGTTCCTGTTACTGGGGAGTGTTTGATGTTTTCAGAATGCTGTTGCCTGTTCTGGACTGACTGTACACAGGGTTCCTGTTACTGTGGAGTGTTTGATGTTTTCAGAATGCTGTTCTCTGTTCTGGACAGACTGTACACAGGGTTCCTGTTACTGTGGAGTGTTTGATGTTTTCAGAATGCTGTTCTCTGTTTGGACAGACTGTACACAGGGTTCCTGTTACTGCGGAGTGTTTGATGTTTTCAGAATGCTGTTCTCTGTTCTGGACAGACTGTACACAGGGTTCCTGTTACTGGGGAGTGTTTGATATTTTCAGAATGCTGTTGCCTGTTCGGGACAGACTGTACACAGGGTTCCTGTTACTGGGGAGTGTTTGATGTTTTCAGAATGCTGTTGCCTGTTCTGGACAGACTGTACACAGGGTTCCTGTTACTGTGGAGTGTTTGATGTTTTCAGAATGCTGTTCTCTGTTCTGGACAGACTGTACACCGGGTTCCTGTTACTGGGAGTGTTTGATGTTTTCAGAATGCTGTTCTCTGTTCTGGACAGACTGTACACAGGGTTCCTGTTACTGGGGAGTGTTTGATGTTTTCAGAATGCTGTTCTCTGTTCTGGACAGACTGTACACAGGGTTCCTGTTACTGGGGAGTGTTTGATGTTTCAGAATGCTGTTCTCTGTTCTGAACAGACTGTACACAGGGTTCCTGTTACTGGGAGTGTTTGATGTTTTCAGAATGCTTTTCTCTGTTCTGGACAGACTGTACACAGGGTTCCTGTTACTGGAGTGTTTGATGTTTTCAGAATGCTGTTTGCTGTTCTGGACAGACTGTACACAGGGTTCCTGTTACTGTGGAGTGTTTGATGTTTTCAGAATGCTGTTCCTGTTCTGGACCGACTGTACACAGGGTTCCTGTTACTGGGAGTGTTTGATGTTTTCAGAATGCTGTTTGCTGTTCTGGACAGACTGTACACAGGATTCCTGTTACTGTGGAGTGTCTGATATGTTCAGAATGCTGTTCTCTGTTTTGAACAGACTGTACACAGGGTTCCTGTTACTGGGGAGTGTTTGATGTTTTCAGAATGCTGTTCTCTGTTCTGGACAGACTGTACACCGGGTTCCTGTTACTGGGGAGTGTTTGATGTTTTCAGAATGCTGTTCTCTGTTCTGGACAGACTGTACACAGGGTTCCTGTTACTGGGGAGTGTTTGATGTATTCAGAATGCTTTTCTCTGTTCTGGACAGACTGTACACAGGATTCCTGTTACTGGAGAGTGTTTGATGTTTTCAGAATGCTGTTGCCTGTTCTGGACAGAGTCTACACAGGGTTCCTGTTACTGGGAGTGTTTGATGTTTTCAGAATGCTGTTCTCTGTTCTGGACAGACTGTACACAGGGTTCCTGTTACTGGGGAGTGTTTGATGTTTTCAGAATGCTGTTCTCTGTTCTGGACAGACTGTACACCGGCGTCCTGTTACTGGGGAGTGTTTGATGTTTTCAGAATGCTGTTCTCTGTTTGGACAGACTGTACACAGGGTTCCTGTTAATGGGGAGTGTTTGATGTTTTCAGAATGCTGTTCTCTGTTCTGGACAGACTGTACACAGGGTCCTGTTACTGGGGAGTGTTTGATGTTTTCAGAATGCTGTTCTCTGTTCTGGACAGACTGTACACAGGGTTCCTGTTACTGGGAGTGTTTGATGTTTTCAGAATGCTGTTCTCTGTTCAGGACAGTCTACACAGGCGTCCTGTTACTGCGGAGTGTTTGATGTTTTCAGAATGCTGTTCTCTGTTCTGGACAGACTGTACACAGGGTTCCTGTTACTGTGGAGTGTTTGATGTTTTCAGAATGCTGTTCTCTGTTTTGAACAGACTGTACACAGGGTTCCTGTTACTGTGGAGTGTTTGATGTTTTCAGAATGCTGTTGTCTGTTCTGGACAGACTGTACACAGGGTTCCTGTTACTGTGGAGTGTTTGATGTTTTCAGAATGCTGTTCTCTGTTCTGGACAGACTGTACACAGGGTTCCTGTTACTGGGGAGTGTTTGATGTTTTCAGAATGCTGTTCTCTGTTCTGGACAGACTGTACACAGGATTCCTGTTACTGGAGAGTGTTTGATGTTTTCAGAATGCTGTTTCCTGTTCTGGACAGACTGTACACAGGGTTCCTGTTACTGGGGAGTGTTTGATATTTTCAGAATGCTGTTCTCTGTTCTGGACAGACTGTACACAGGGTTCCTGTTACTGGGGAGTGTTTGATGTTTTCAGAATGCTGTTCCTGTTCTGGACCGACTGTACACAGGGTTCCTGTTACTGGGGAGTGTTTGATGTTTTCAGAATGCTGTTCTCTGTTCTGGACAGACTGTACACAGGGTTCCTGTTACTGGGGAGTGTTTGATGTTTTCAGAATGCTGTTGCCTGTTCTGGACAGACTGTACACGGGGTTCCTGTTACTGGGGAGTGTTTGATGTTTTCAGAATGCTGTTCTCTGTTCTGGACAGACTGTACACAGGATTCCTGTTACTATGGAGTGTCTGATATTTTCAGAATGCTGTTCTCTGTTTGGACAGACTGTACACAGGGTTCCTGTTACTGGGGAGTGTTTGATGTTTTCAGAATGCTGTTCTCTGTTCTGGACAGACTGTACACAGGGTTCCTGTTACTGGGAGTGTTTGATGTTTTCAGAATGCTGTTCTCTGTTCTGGACAGACTGTACACAGGGTCCTGTTACTGGGGAGTGTTTGATGTTTTCAGAATGCTGTTCTCTGTTTTGACCAGACTGTACACAGGGTTCCTGTTACTGGGAGTGTTTGATGTTTTCAGAATGCTGTTCTCTGTTCTGGACAGACTGTACACAGGGTTCCTGTTACTGGGGAGTGTTTGATGTTTTCAGAATGCTGTTCCCTGTTCTGGACAGACTGTACACAGGGTTCCTGTTACTGTGGAGTGTTTGATGTTTTCAGAATGCTGTTCTCTGTTCTGGACAGACTGTACACAGGGTTCCTGTTACTGGGAGTGTTTGATGTTTTCAGAATGCTGTTCTCTGTTCTGGACAGACTGTACACAGGGTTCCTGTTACTGGGAGTGTTTGATGTTTTCAGAATGCTGTTCTCTGTTCTGACAGACTGTACACAGGGTTCCTGTTACTGGGAGTGTTTGATGTTTTCAGAATGCTGTTCTCTGTTCTGGACAGACTGTACACAGGGTTCCTGTTACTGGAGTGTGTTTGATGTTTTCAGAATGCTGTTCTCTGTTCTGGACAGACTGTACACAGGGTTCCTGTTACTGGGGAGTGTTTGATGTTTTCAGAATGCTGTTCTCTGTTCTGGACAGACTGTACACAGGGTTCCTGTTACTGGGGAGTGTTTGATGTTTTCAGAATGCTGTTCTCTGTTTTGGACAGACTGTACACAGGGTTCCTGTTACTGGGGAGTGTTTGATGTTTTCAGAATGCTGTTCTCTGTTCTGGACAGACTGTACACAGGGTTCCTGTTACTGGGGAGTGTTTGATGTTTTCAGAATGCTGTTCTCTGTTCTGGACAGACTGTACACAGGGTTCCTGTTACTGGGGAGTGTTTGATGTTTTCAGAATGCTGTTCTCTGTTCTGGACAGACTGTACACAGGGTTCCTGTTACTGGGGAGTGTTTGATGTTTTCAGAATGCTGTTCTCTGTTCTGGACAGACTGTACACAGGGTTCCTGTTACTGGGGAGTGTTTGATGTTTTCAGAATGCTGTTGCCTGTTCTAGACAGACTGTACACAGGGTTCCTGTTACTGGGAGTGTTTGATGTTTTCAGAATGCTGTTCTCTGTTCTGGACAGACTGTACACAGGGTTCCTGTTACTGGGGAGTGTTTGATGTTTTCAGAATGCTGTTCTCTGTTCTGGACAGACTGTACACAGGGTTCCTGTTACTGTGGAGTGTTTGATATTTTCAGAATGCTGTTCTCTGTTTTGGACAGACTGTACACAGGGTTCCTGTTACTGGGGAGTGTTTGATGTTTTCAGAATGCTGTTCTCTGTTCTGGACAGACTGTACACAGGTTCCTGTTACTGGGGAGTGTTTGATGTTTTCAGAATGCTGTTCTCTGTTCTGGACAGACTGTACACAGGGTTCCTGTTACTGTGGAGTGTTTGATGTTTTCAGAATGCTGTTCTCTGTTCTGGACAGACTGTACACAGGGTTCCTGTTACTGGGGAGTGTTTGATGTTTTCAGAATGCTGTTCTCTGTTCTGGACAGACTGTACACAGGGTTCCTGTTACTGTGGAGTGTTTGATGTTTTCAGAATGCTGTTCTCTGTTTTGAACAGACTGTACACAGGGTTCCTGTTACTGGGGAGTGTTTGATGTTTTCAGAATGCTGTTGTCTGTTCTGGACAGACTGTACACAGGTTCCTGTTACTGGGGAGTGTTTGATGTTTTCAGAATGCTGTTCTCTGTTCTGGACAGACTGTACACAGGGTTCCTGTTACTGGGGAGTGTTTGATGTTTTCAGAATGCTGTTCTCTGTTCTGGACAGACTGTACACAGGGTTCCTGTTACTGGGGAGTGTTTGATGTTTTCAGAATGCTGTTCTCTGTTCTGACAGACTGTACACAGGGTTCCTGTTACTGGGGAGTGTTTGATGTTTTCAGAATGCTGTTCTCTGTTCTGGACAGACTGTACACAGGGTTCCTGTTACTGGGGAGTGTTTGATGTTTTCAGAATGCTGTTCTCTGTTCTGGACAGACTGTACACAGGGTTCCTGTTACTGGGGAGTGTTTGATGTTTTCAGAATGCTGTTCTCTGTTCTGGACAGACTGTACACAGGGTTCCTGTTACTGGGGAGTGTTTGATGTTTTCAGAATGCTGTTCTCTGTTCTGGACAGACTGTACACAGGGTTCCTGTTACTGGGGAGTGTTTGATGTTTTCAGAATGCTGTTCTCTGTTTGGACAGACTGTACACAGGTTCCTGTTACTGGGGAGTGTTTGATGTTTTCAGAATGCTGTTGCCTGTTCTGGACAGACTGTACACAGGGTTCCTGTTACTGTGGAGTGTTTGATGTTTTCAGAATGCTGTTCTCTGTTCTGACAGACTGTACACAGGGTTCCTGTTACTGGGGAGTGTTTGATGTTTTCAGAATGCTGTTCTCTGTTCTGGACAGACTGTACACAGGGTTCCTGTTACTGGGGAGTGTTTGATGTTTTCAGAATGCTGTTGCCTGTTCTGGACAGACTGTACACAGGGTTCCTGTTACTGTGGAGTGTTTGATGTTTTCAGAATGCTGTTCTCTGTTCTGGACAGACTGTACACAGGGTTCCTGTTACTGGGAGTGTTTGATGTTTTCAGAATGCTGTTCTCTGTTTGAACAGACTGTACACAGGGTTCCTGTTACTGTGGAGTGTTTGATGTTTTCAGAATGCTGTTCTCTGTTCTGGACAGACTGTACACAGGGTTCCTGTTACTGGGAGTGTTTGATGTTTTCAGAATGCTGTTCTCTGTTCTGGACAGACTGTACACAGGGTTCCTGTTACTGGGGAGTGTTTGATGTTTTCAGAATGCTGTTCTCTGTTTGGACAGACTGTACACAGGGTTCCTGTTACTGGGGAGTGTTTGATGTTTTCAGAATGCTGTTCTCTGTTCTGGACAGACTGTACACAGGTTCCTGTTACTGGGGAGTGTTTGATGTTTTCAGAATGCTGTTCTCTGTTCTGGACAGACTGTACACAGGGTTCCTGTTACTGGGAGTGTTTGATGTTTTCAGAATGCTGTTCTCTGTTCTGGACAGACTGTACACAGGGTTCCTGTTACTGGGGAGTGTTTGATGTTTTCAGAATGCTGTTCTCTGTTCTGGACAGACTGTACACAGGGTTCCTGTTACTGGGAGTGTTTGATGTTTTCAGAATGCTGTTCTCTGTTCTGGACAGACTGTACACAGGGTTCCTGTTACTGGGGAGTGTTTGATGTTTCAGAATGCTGTTCTCTGTTCTGGACAGACTGTACACGGGTTCCTGTTACTGTGGAGTGTTTGATGTTTTCAGAATGCTGTTCTGGACAGACTGTACACAGGGTTCCTGTTACTGGGAGTGTTTGATGTTTTCAGAATGCTGTTCTCTGTTCTGGACAGACTGTACACAGGGTTCCTGTTACTGGAGTGTTTGATGTTTTCAGAATGCTGTTCTCTGTTTGGACAGACTGTACACAGGGTTCCTGTTACTGGGGAGTGTTTGATGTTTTCAGAATGCTGTTCTCTGTTTTGGACAGACTGTACACAGGGTTCCTGTTACTGGGGAGTGTTTGATGTTTTCAGAATGCTGTTGCCTGTTCTGGACAGACTGTACACAGGTTCCTGTTACTGGGGAGTGTTTGATGTTTTCAGAATGCTGTTGCCTGTTCTGGACAGACTGTACACAGGGTTCCTGTTACTGGGAGTGTTTGATGTTTTCAGAATGCTGTTCTCTGTTCTGGACAGACTGTACACAGGGTTCCTGTTACTGGGGAGTGTTTGATGTTTTCAGAATGCTGTTCTCTGTTCTGGACAGACTGTACCCAGTGCTTCTGTTACTGGGGAGTGTTTGATGTTTTCAGAATGCTGTTCTCTGTTCTGACAGACTGTACACAGGGTTCCTGTTACTGGGGGTGTTTGATGTTTTCAGAATGCTGTTCTCTGTTCTGGACAGACTGTACACAGGGTTCCTGTTACTGGGAGTGTTTGATGTTTTCAGAATGCTGTTCTCTGTTCTGGACAGACTGTACACCGGGTTCCTGTTACTGGGGAGTGTTTGATGTTTTCAGAATGCTGTTCTCTGTTCTGGACAGACTGTACACAGGGTTCCTGTTACTGGGGAGTGTTTGATGTTTTCAGAATGCTGTTCTCTGTTCTGGACAGACTGTACACAGGTTCCTGTTACTGGGGAGTGTTTGATGTTTTCAGAATGCTGTTCCTGTTCTGGACCGACTGTACACAGGGGTCCTGTTACTGTGGAGTGTTTGATGTTTTCAGAATGCTGTTTGCTGTTCTGGACAGACTGTACACAGGATTCCTGTTACTGTGGAGTGTTTGATGTTTTCAGAATGCTGTTCTCTGTTTTGGACAGACTGTACACAGGGTTCCTGTTACTGGAGTGTTTGATGTTTTCAGAATGCTGTTCTCTGTTCTGGACTGACTGTACACGGGATTCCTGTTACTGGGGAGTGTTTGATGTTTTCAGAATGCTGTTCTCTGTTCTGGACAGACTGTACACAGGGTTCCTGTTACTGGAGAGTGTTTGATGTTTTCAGAATGCTGTTCCTGTTCTGGACAGAGTCTACACAGGGTTCCTGTTACTGGGGAGTGTTTGATGTTTTCAGAATGCTGTTCTCTGTTCTGGACAGACTGTACACAGGGTTCCTGTTACTGGAGAGTGTTTGATGTTTTCAGAATGCTGTTCTCTGTTCTGGACAGACTACACAGGGTTCCTGTTACTGTGGAGTGTTTGATGTTTTCAGAATGCTGTTCTCTGTTCTGGACAGACTGTACACAGGGTTCCTGTTACTGTGGAGTGTTTGATGTTTTCAGAATGCTGTTCTCTGTTCTGGACAGACTGTACACAGGGTTCCTGTTACTGGGGAGTGTTTGATGTTTTCAGAATGCTGTTCTCTGTTCTGGACAGACTGTACACAGGGTTCCTGTTACTGGGGAGTGTTTGATGTTTTCAGAATGCTGTTTCCTGTTCTGGACAGACTGTACACAGGGTTCCTGTTACTGGGGAGTGTTTGATGTTTTCAGAATGCTGTTCTCTGTTCTGGACAGACTGTACACAGGGTTCCTGTTACTGGGGAGTGTTTGATATTTTCAGAATGCTGTTCTCTGTTCTGGACAGACTGTACACAGGGTTCCTGTTACTGGGGAGTGTTTGATATTTTCAGAATGCTGTTTTCTGTTTTGACCAGACTGTACACAGGGTTCCTGTTACTGGGGAGTGTTTGATGTTTTCAGAATGCTGTTCTCTGTTCTGGACAGACTGTACACAGGGTTCCTGTTACTGCGGAGTGTTTGATGTTTTCAGAATGCTGTTCTCTGTTCTGGACAGACTGTACACAGGGGTCCTGTTACTGGGGAGTGTTTGATGTTTTCAGAATGCTGTTCTCTGTTTTGGACAGACTGTACACAGGGTTCCTGTTACTGCGGAGTGTTTGATGTTTTCAGAATGCTGTTCTCTGTTCTGGACAGACTGTACACAGGGTCCTGTTACTGGGGAGTGTTTGATGTTTTCAGAATGCTGTTCTCTGTTCTGGACAGACTGTACACAGGGTTCCTGTTACTGTGGAGTGTTTGATGTTTTCAGAATGCTGTTCTCTGTTCTGGACAGACTACACCGGCGTCCTGTTACTGCGGAGTGTTTGATGTTTTCAGAATGCTGTTCTCTGTTTTGGACAGACTGTACACAGGGTTCCTGTTACTGGGAGTGTTTGATGTTTTCAGAATGCTGTTGTCTGTTCTGGACAGACTGTACACAGGGTTCCTGTTACTGTGGAGTGTTTGATATTTTCAGAATGCTGTTCTCTGTTCTGGACAGACTGTACACAGGGTTCCTGTTACTGTGGAGTGTTTGATGTTTTCAGAATGCTGTTGCCTGTTCTGGACAGACTGTACACAGGGTTCCTGTTACTGGGGAGTGTTTGATGTTTTCAGAATGCTGTTCTCTGTTTTGGACAGACTGTACACAGGGTTCCTGTTACTGTGGAGTTTCTGATGTTTTCAGAATGCTGTTCTCTGTTCTGGACAGACTGTACACAGGGTTCCTGTTACTGGGGAGTGTTTGATATTTTCAGAATGCTGTTTTCTGTTTTGACCAGACTGTACACAGGGTTCCTGTTACTGGGGGGTGTTTGATGTTTTCAGAATGCTGTTCTCTGTTCTGGACAGACTGTACACAGGGTTCCTGTTACTGGGAGTGTTTGATGTTTTCAGAATGCTGTTCTCTGTTCTGGACAGACTGTACACAGGGTTCCTGTTACTGGGGAGTGTTTGATGTTTTCAGAATGCTGTTCTCTGTTCTGGACAGACTACACCGGCGTCCTGTTACTGCGGAGTGTTTGATGTTTTCAGAATGCTGTTCTCTGTTTTGACCAGACTGTACACAGGGTTCCTGTTACTGCGGAGTGTTTGATGTTTTCAGAATGCTGTTGCCTGTTCTGGACAGACTGTACACAGGGTTCCTGTTACTGTGGAGTGTTTGATGTTTTCAGAATGCTGTTCTCTGTTCTGGACAGACTGTACACAGGGTTCCTGTTACTGGGGAGTGTTTGATGTTTTCAGAATGCTGTTCTCTGTTTTGAACAGACTGTACACAGGGTTCCTGTTACTGGGGAGTGTTTGATGTTTTCAGAATGCTGTTCTCTGTTCTGGACAGACTGTACACAGGTTCCTGTTACTGGGGAGTGTTTGATGTTTTCAGAATGCTGTTGCCTGTTCTAGACAGACTGTACACAGGGTTCCTGTTACTGTGGAGTGTTTGATGTTTTCAGAATGCTGTTCTCTGTTCTGGACAGACTGTACACAGGGTTCCTGTTACTGGGGAGTGTTTGATGTTTTCAGAATGCTGTTTGCTGTTCGCTGTTCTGGACAGACTGTACACAGGATTCCTGTTACTGTGGAGTGTTTGATATTTTCAGAATGCTGTTCTCTGTTTTGAACAGACTGTACACAGGGTTCCTGTTACTGGGGAGTGTTTGATGTTTTCAGAATGCTGTTGCCTGTTCTGGACAGACTGTACACAGGGTTCCTGTTACTGGGGAGTGTTTGATGTTTTCAGAATGCTGTTCTCTGTTCTGGACAGACTGTACACAGGGTTCCTGTTACGGGGGAGTGTTTGATGTTTTCAGAATGCTGTTGCCTGTTCTGGACAGACTGTACACAGGGTTCCTGTTACTGTGGAGTGTTTGATGTTTTCAGAATGCTGTTCTCTGTTCTGGACAGACTGTACACAGGGTTCCTGTTACTGTGGAGTGTTTGATGTTTTCAGAATGCTGTTCTCTGTTTTGGACAGACTGTACACAGGGTTCCTGTTACTGGGGAGTGTTTGATGTTTTCAGAATGCTGTTCTCTGTTCTGGACAGACTGTACACAGGTTCCTGTTACTGGGGAGTGTTTGATGTTTTCAGAATGCTGTTGCCTGTTCTGGACAGACTGTACACAGGGTTCCTGTTACTGTGGAGTGTTTGATGTTTTCAGAATGCTGTTCTCTGTTCTGGACAGACTGTACACAGGGTTCCTGTTACTGTGGAGTGTTTGATGTTTTCAGAATGCTGTTCTCTGTTTTGGACAGACTGTACACAGGGTTCCTGTTACTGCGGAGTGTTTGATGTTTTCAGAATGCTGTTCTCTGTTCTGGACAGACTGTACACAGGGTTCCTGTTACTGGGAGTGTTTGATGTTTTCAGAATTCTGTTCTCTGTTCTGGACAGACTGTACACAGGGTTCCTGTTACTGGGGAGTGTTTGATGTTTTCAGAATGCTGTTGCCTGTTCTGGACAGACTGTACACAGGGTTCCTGTTACTGTGGAGTGTTTGATGTTTTCAGAATGCTGTTCTCTGTTCTGGACAGACTGTACACCGGGTTCCTGTTACTGGGAGTGTTTGATGTTTTCAGAATGCTGTTCTCTGTTTTGAACAGACTGTACACAGGGTTCCTGTTACTGGGGAGTGTTTGATGTTTTCAGAATGCTGTTGTCTGTTCTGGACAGACTGTACACAGGGTTCCTGTTACTGGGGAGTGTTTGATGTTTTCAGAATGCTGTTCTCTGTTCTGGACAGACTGTACACAGGGTTCCTGTTACTGCGGAGTGTTTGATGCTTTCAGAATGCTTTTCTCTGTTCTGGACAGACTGTACACAGGGTTCCTGTTACTGGAGAGTGTTTGATGTTTTCAGAATGCTGTTGCCTGTTCTGGACAGACTGTACACAGGGTTCCTGTTACTGTGGAGTGTTTGATGTTTTCAGAATGCTGTTGCCTGTTCTAGACAGACTGTACACAGGGTTCCTGTTACTGGGGAGTGTTTGATGTTTTCAGAATGCTGTTTGCTGTTCTGGACAGACTGTACACAGGGTTCCTGTTACTGTGGAGTGTTTGATATTTTCAGAATGCTGTTCTCTGTTTTGGACAGACTGTACACAGGGTTCCTGTTACTGGGGAGTGTTTGATGTTTTCAGAATGCTGTTCTCTGTTCTGGACAGACTGTACACAGGGTTCCTGTTACTGGGGAGTGTTTGATGTTTCCAGAATGCTGTTCTCTGTTCTGGACAGACTGTACACGGGATTCCTGTTACTGGGGAGTGTTTGATGTTTTCAGAATGCTGTTCTCTGTTCTGGACAGACTGTACACAGGGTTCCTGTTACTGGGAGTGTTTGATGTTTTCAGAATGCTGTTCCTGTTCTGGACAGAGTCTACACAGGGTTCCTGTTACTGGGGAGTGTTTGATGTTTTCAGAATGCTGTTCTCTGTTCTGGACAGACTGTACACAGGGTTCCTGTTACTGGGGAGTGTTTGATGTTTTCAGAATGCTGTTCTCTGTTCTGGACAGACTGTACACAGGGTCCTGTTACTGGGGAGTGTTTGATGTTTTCAGAATGCTGTTCTCTGTTTTGACCAGACTGTACACAGGGTTCCTGTTACTGCGGAGTGTTTGATGTTTTCAGAATGCTGTTCTCTGTTCTGGACAGACTGTACACAGGGTTCCTGTTACTGGGAGTGTTTGATGTTTTCAGAATGCTGTTCTCTGTTGTGGACAGACTGTACACAGGGTTCCTGTTACTGTGGAGTGTTTGATGTTTTCAGAATGCTGTTCTCTGTTCTGGACAGTCTACACCGGCGTCCTGTTACTGGGGAGTGTTTGATGTTTTCAGAATGCTGTTCTCTGTTCTGGACAGACTGTACACAGGGTTCCTGTTACTGTGGAGTGTTTGATGTTTTCAGAATGCTGTTCTCTGTTTTGAACAGACTGTACACAGGGTTCCTGTTACTGTGGAGTGTTTGATGTTTTCAGAATGCTGTTCTCTGTTCTGGACAGACTGTACACAGGGTTCCTGTTACTGTGGAGTGTTTGATGTTTTCAGAATGCTGTTCTCTGTTCTGGACAGACTGTACACAGGGTTCCTGTTACTGGGGAGTGTTTGATGTTTTCAGAATGCTGTTCTCTGTTCTGGACAGACTGTACACCGGATTCCTGTTACTGGAGAGTGTTTGATGTTTTCAGAATGCTGTTTCCTGTTCTGGACAGACTGTACACAGGGTTCCTGTTACTGGGGAGTGTTTGATGTTTTCAGAATGCTGTTCTCTGTTCTGGACAGACTGTACACAGGGTTCCTGTTACTGGGGAGTGTTTGATGTTTTCAGAATGCTGTTGCCTGTTCTGGACAGACTGTACACGGGGTTCCTGTTACTGGGGAGTGTTTGATGTTTTCAGAATGCTGTTCTCTGTTCTGGACAGACTGTACACAGGGTTCCTGTTACTGGGGAGTGTTTGATGTTTTCAGAATGCTGTTCTCTGTTCTGGACAGACTGTACACAGGGTTCCTGTTACTGGGGAGTGTTTGATGTTTTCAGAATGCTGTTCTCTGTTCTGGACAGACTGTACACAGGGTTCCTGTTACTGGGGAGTGTTTGATGTTTTCAGAATGCTGTTTTCTGTTTTGACCAGACTGTACACAGGGTTCCTGTTACTGGGGGTGTTTGATGTTTTCAGAATGCTGTTCTCTGTTCTGGACAGACTGTACACAGGGTTCCTGTTACTGCGGAGTGTTTGATGTTTTCAGAATGCTGTTCTCTGTTCTGGACAGACTGTACACAGGGTCCTGTTACTGGGGAGTGTTTGATGTTTTCAGAATGCTGTTCTCTGTTTTGACCAGACTGTACACAGGGTTCCTGTTACTGCGGAGTGTTTGATGTTTTCAGAATGCTGTTCTCTGTTCTGGACAGACTGTACACAGGGTTCCTGTTACTGGGGAGTGTTTGATGTTTTCAGAATGCTGTTCCCTGTTCTGGACAGACTGTACACAGGGTTCCTGTTACTGTGGAGTGTTTGATGTTTTCAGAATGCTGTTGCCTGTTCTGGACAAACTGTTCACCAGTTTCCTGTTACTGGGTCGTGTTTGATGTTTTCAGAATGCTGTTCTCTGTTCTGGACAGACTGTACACAGGGTTCCTGTTACTGTGGAGTTTCTGATGTTTTCAGAATGCTGTTCTCTGTTCTGGACAGACTGTACACAGGGTTCCTGTTACTGGGAGTGTTTGATGTTTTCAGAATGCTGTTCTCTGTTCTGGACAGACTGTACACAGGGTTCCTGTTACTGGAGTGTGTTTGATGTTTTCAGAATGCTGTTGTCTGTTCTGGACAGACTGTACACAGGGTTCCTGTTACTGGGGAGTGTTTGATATTTTCAGAATGCTGTTCTCTGTTCTGGACAGACTGTACACAGGGTTCCTGTTACTGGGGAGTGTTTGATGTTTTCAGAAAGCTGTTCTCTGTTTTGGACAGACTGTACACCGGCTTCCTGTTACTGGGGAGTGTTTGATGTTTTCAGAATGCTGTTGCCTGGTCTGGACAGACTGTACACAGGGTTCCTGTTACTGGGGAGTGTTTGATGTTTTCAGAATGCTGTTCTCTGTTCTGGACAGACTGTACACAGGGTTCCTGTTACGGGGGAGTGTTTGATGTTTTCAGAATGCTGTTGCCTGTTCTGGACAGACTGTACACAGGGTTCCTGTTACTGTGGAGTGTTTGATGTTTTCAGAATGCTGTTCTCTGTTCTGGACAGACTGTACACAGGTTCCTGTTACTGGGGAGTGTTTGATGTTTTCAGAATGCTGTTGCCTGTTCTGGACCGACTGTACACAGGGTTCCTGTTACTGTGGAGTGTTTGATGTTTTCAGAATGCTGTTCTCTGTTCTGGACAGACTGTACACAGGGTTCCTGTTACTGGGGAGTGTTTGATGTTTTCAGAATGCTGTTCGCTGTTCTGGACAGACTGTACACTGGATTCCTGTTACTGTGGAGTGTCTGATATGTTCAGAATGCTGTTCTCTGTTTTGAACAGACTGTACACAGGGTTCCTGTTACTGGGGAGTGTTTGATGTTTTCAGAATGCTGTTGCCTGTTCTGGACAGACTGTACACAGGGTTCCTGTTACTGGGGAGTGTTTAATGTTTTCAGAATGCTGTTCTCTGTTTTGGACAGGCTGTACACAGGGTTCCTGTTACGGGGGAGTGTTTGATGTTTTCAGAATGCTGTTGCCTGTTCTGAACAGACTGTACACAGGGTTCCTGTTACTGTGGAGTGTTTGATGTTTTCACAATGCTGTTCTCTGTTCTGGTAGACTGTACACAGGGTTCCTGTTACTGTGGAGTGTTTGATGTTTTCAGAATGCTGTTCTCTGTTTTGAACAGACTGTACACAGGGTTCCTGTTACTGGGGAGTGTTTGATGTTTTCACAATGCTGTTGTCTGTTCTGGACAGACTGTACACAGGTTCCTGTTACTGGGGAGTGTTTGATGTTTTCAGAATGCTGTTGCCTGTTCTAGACAGACTGTACACAGGGTTCCTGTTACTGTGGAGTGTTTGATGTTTTCAGAATGCTGTTCTCTGTTCTGGACAGAGTGTACACAGGGTTCCTGTTACTGTGGAGTGTTTGATGTTTTCAGAATGCTGTTCTCTGTTTTGAACAGACTGTACACAGGGTTCCTGTTACTGCGGAGTGTTTGATGTTTTCAGAATGCTGTTCTCTGTTCTGGACAGACTGTACACAGGGTTCCTGTTACTGGGGAGTGTTTGATATTTTCAGAATTCTGTTGCCTGTTCGGGACAGACTGTACACAGGGTTCCTGTTACTGGGGTGTGTTTGATGTTTTCAGAATGCTGTTGCCTGTTCTGGACAGACTGTACACAGGGTTCCTGTTACTGTGGAGTGTTTGATGTTTTCAGAATGCTGTTCTCTGTTCTGGACAGACTGTACACCGGATTCCTGTTGCTGGGGAGTGTTTGATGTTTTCAGAATGCTGTTCTCTGTTTTGAACAGACTGTACACAGGGTTCCTGTTACTGGGGAGTGTTTGATGTTTTCAGAATGCTGTTGTCTGTTCTGGACAGACTGTACACAGGGTTCCTGTTACTGTGGAGTGTTTGATGTTTTCAGAATGCTGTTCTCTGTTCTGAACAGACTGTACACAGGGTTCCTGTTACTGCGGAGTGTTTGATGCTTTCAGAATGCTTTTCTCTGTTCTGGACAGACTGTACACAGGGTTCCTGTTACTGGAGAGTGTTTGATGTTTTCAGAATGCTGTTGCCTGTTCTGGACAGACTGTACACAGGGTTCCTGTTACTGTGGAGTGTTTTATGTTTTCAGAATGCTGTTCTCTGTTCTGGACAGACTGTACACAGGATTCCTGTTACTGTGGAGTGTCTGATATGTTCAGAATGCTGTTCTCTGTTTTGAACAGACTGTACACAGGGTTCCTGTTACTGTGGAGTGTTTGATGTTTCCAGAATGCTGTTGCCTGTTCTGGACAGACTGTACACGGGGTTCCTGTTACTGTGGAGTGTCTGATATGTTCAGAATTCTGTTCTGGACAGACTGTACACAGGGTTCCTGTTACTGGAGAGTGTTTGATGTTTTCAGAATGCTGTTGCCTGTTCTGGACAGACTGTACACAGGGTTCCTGTTACTGGGAGTGTTTGATGTTTTCAGAATGCTGTTCTCTGTTCTGGACAGACTGTACACAGGGTTCCTGTTACTGGGGAGTGTTTGATGTTTTCAGAATGCTGTTCTCTGTTCTGGACAGACTGTACACAGGGTTCCTGTTACTGGGGAGTGTTTGATGTTTTCAGAATGCTGTTCTCTGTTTGGACAGACTGTACACAGGGTTCCTGTTACTATGGAGTGTCTGATATTTTCAGAATGCTGTTCTCTGTTTTGACCAGACTGTACACAGGGTTCCTGTTACTGGGGAGTGTTTGATGTTTTCAGAATGCTGTTCTCTGTTCTGGACAGACTGTACACCGGGTTCCTGTTACTGGGGAGTGTTTGATGTTTTCAGAATGCTGTTCTCTGTTTTGACCAGACTGTACACAGGGTTCCTGTTACTGGGGAGTGTTTGATGTTTTCAGAATGCTGTTCTCTGTTCTGGACAGACTGTACACAGGGTTCCTGTTACTGGGGAGTGTTTGATGTTTTCAGAATGCTGTTCTCTGTTCTGGACAGACTGTACACAGGTTCCTGTTACTGGGGAGTGTTTGATGTTTTCAGAATGCTGTTCTCTGTTCTGGACAGACTGTACACAGGTTCCTGTTACTGGGGAGTGTTTGATGTTTTCAGAATGCTGTTGCCTGTTCTGGACAGACTGTACACAGGGTTCCTGTTACTGTGGAGTGTTTGATGTTTTCAGAATGCTGTTCTCTGTTCTGGACAGACTGTACACAGGGTTCCTGTTACTGTGGAGTGTTTGATATTTTCAGAATGCTGTTCTCTGTTTTGAACAGACTGTACACAGGGTTCCTGTTACTGCGGAGTGTTTGATGTTTTCAGAATGCTGTTCTCTGTTCTGGACAGACTGTACACAGGGTTCCTGTTACTGGGGAGTGTTTGATGTTTTCAGAATGCTGTTGCCTGTTCTGGACAGACTGTACACAGGGTTCCTGTTACTGTGGAGTGTTTGATGTTTTCAGAATGCTGTTCTCTGTTCTGGACAGACTGTACACAGGGTTCCTGTTACTGGGAGTGTTTGATGTTTTCAGAATGCTGTTCTCTGTTCTGGACAGACTGTACACGGGATTCCTGTTACTGGGGAGTGTTTGATGTTTTCAGAATGCTGTTCTCTGTTCTGGACAGACTGTACACAGGATTCCTGTTACTGGAGAGTGTTTGATGTTTTCAGAATGCTGTTTCCTGTTCTGGACAGACTGTACACACGGTTCCTGTTACTGGGGAGTGTTTGATGTTTTCAGAATGCTGTTCTCTGTTCTGGACAGACTGTACACAGGGTTCCTGTTACTGGGGAGTGTTTGATGTTTTCAGAATGCTGTTCTCTGTTCTGGACAGACTGTACACAGGGTTCCTGTTACTGGGGAGTGTTTGATGTTTTCAGAATGCTGTTCTCTGTTCTGGACAGACTGTACACAGGGTTCCTGTTACTGGGGAGTGTTTGATGTTTTCAGAATGCTGTTGTCTGTTCTGGACAGACTGTACACCAGGTTCCTGTTACGGGGGAGTGTTTGATGTTTTCAGAATGCTGTTGCCTGTTCTGAACAGACTGTACACAGGGTTCCTGTTACTGGGGAGTGTTTGATGTTTTCAGAATGCTGTTCTCTGTTCTGGACAGACTGTACACAGGGTTCCTGTTACTGTGGGGTGTTTGATGTTTTCAGAATGCTGTTCTCTGTTTTGGACAGACTGTACACAGGGTTCCTGTTACTGTGGGGTGTTTGATGTTTTCAGAATGCTGTTCTCTGTTTTGGACAGACTGTACACAGGTTCCTGTTACTGGGGAGTGTTTGATGTTTTCAGAATGCTGTTGCCTGTTCTGGACAGACTGTACACAGGGTTCCTGTTACTGAGGAGTGTTTGATGTTTTCAGAATGCTGTTGCCTGTTGTGGACAGACTGTACACAGGGTTCCTGTTACTCGGGAGTGTTTGATGTTTTCAGAATGCTGTTCTCTGTTCTGGACAGACTGTACACAGGGTTCCTGTTACTGGGGAGTGTTTGATGATTTCAGAATGCTGTTCTCTGTTCTGGACAGACTGTACACAGGGTTCCTGTTACTGGGGAGTGTTTGATGTTTTCAGAATGCTGTTCTCTGTTCTGGACAGACTGTACACCGGATTCCTGTTACTGGGGAGTGTTTGATGTTTTCAGAATGCTGTTCTCTGTTCTGGACAGACTGTACACAGGGTTCCTGTTACTGGAGAGTGTTTGATGTTTTCAGAATGCTGTTGCCTGTTCTGGACAGACTGTACACAGGGTTCCTGTTACTGGAGAGTGTTTGATGTTTTCAGAATGCTGTTCTCTGGTCTGGACAGACTGTACACAGGGTTCCTGTTACTGGGGAGTGTTTGATGTTTTCAGAATGCTGTTCTCTGTTCTGGACAGACTGTACACAGGGTTCCTGTTACTGTGGAGTGTTTGATGTTTTCAGAATGCTGTTGTCTGTTCTGGACAGACTGTACACAGGGTTCCTGTTACTGGGGAGTGTTTGATGTTTTCAGAATGCTGTTGTCTGTTCTGGACAGACTGTACACAGGTTCCTGTTACTGGGGAGTGTTTGATGTTTTCAGAATGCTGTTGCCTGTTCTGGACCGACTGTACACAGGGTTCCTGTTACTGTGGAGTGTTTGATGTTTTCAGAATGCTGTTCTCTGTTCTGGACAGACTGTACACAGGGTTCCTGTTACTGGGGAGTGTTTGATGTTTTCAGAATGCTGTTCGCTGTTCTGGACAGACTGTACACAGGGTTCCTGTTACTGTGGAGTGTCTGATATGTTCAGAATGCTGTTCTCTGTTTTGAACAGACTGTACACAGGGTTCCTGTTACTGGGGAGTGTTTGATGTTTTCAGAATGCTGTTGCCTGTTCTGGACAGACTGTACACAGGGTTCCTGTTACTGGGGAGTGTTTAATGTTTTCAGAATGCTGTTCTCTGTTTTGGACAGACTGTACACAGGGTTCCTGTTACTGGGGAGTGTTTGATGTTTTCAGAATGCTGTTGCCTGTTCTGGACAGACTGTACACAGGGTTCCTGTTACTGTGGAGTGTTTGATGTTTTCAGAATGCTGTTCTCTGTTCTGGTAGACTGTACACAGGGTTCCTGTTACTGTGGAGTGTTTGATGTTTTCAGAATGCTGTTCTCTGTTTTGAACAGACTGTACACAGGGTTCCTGTTACTGGGGAGTGTTTGATGTTTTCAGAATGCTGTTGTCTGTTCTGGACAGACTGTACACAGGTTCCTGTTACTGGGGAGTGTTTGATGTTTTCAGAATGCTGTTGCCTGTTCTAGACAGACTGTACACAGGGTTCCTGTTACTGTGGAGTGTTTGATGTTTTCAGAATGCTGTTCTCTGTTCTGGACAGACTGTACACAGGGTTCCTGTTACTGTGGAGTGTTTGATGTTTTCAGAATGCTGTTCTCTGTTTTGAACAGACTGTACACAGGGTTCCTGTTACTGCGGAGTGTTTGATGTTTTCAGAATGCTGTTCTCTGTTCTGGACAGACTGTACACAGGGTTCCTGTTACTGGGGAGTGTTTGATGTTTTCAGAATGCTGTTGCCTGTTCTGGACAGACTGTACACAGGGTTCCTGTTACTGGGGAGTGTTTGATGTTTTCAGAATGCTGTTCTCTGTTCTGGACAGACTGTACACAGGGTTCCTGTTACTGGGGAGTGTTTGATGTTTTCAGAATGCTGTTGCCTGTTCTGGACAGACTGTACACAGGGTTCCTGTTACTGTGGAGTGTTTGATATTTTCAGAATGCTGTTCTCTGTTCTGGACAGACTGTACACAGGGTTCCTGTTACTGGGGAGTGTTTGATGATTTCAGAATGCTGTTCTCTGTTCTGGACAGACTGTACACAGGGTTCCTGTTACTGGGGAGTGTTTGATGTTTTCAGAATGCTGTTCTCTGTTCTGGACAGACTGTACACAGGGTTCCTGTTACTGGGGAGTGTTTGATGTTTTCAGAATGCTGTTGCCTGTTCTGGACAGACTGTACACAGGGTTCCTGTTACTGGGGAGTGTTTGATGTTTTCAGAATGCTGT
Source organism: Hemiscyllium ocellatum (assembly GCF_020745735.1). Classification (NCBI taxonomy): domain Eukaryota; kingdom Metazoa; phylum Chordata; class Chondrichthyes; order Orectolobiformes; family Hemiscylliidae; genus Hemiscyllium; species Hemiscyllium ocellatum. The sequence goes on along the minus strand of NC_083448.1, from coordinate 7,616,276 downwards.
TGCCTGTTCTGGACAGACTGTACACAGGGTTCCTGTTACTGTGGAGTGTTTGATGTTTTCAGAATGCTGTTCTCTGTTCTGGACAGACTGTACACCGGATTCCTGTTGCTGGGGAGTGTTTGATGTTTTCAGAATGCTGTTCTCTGTTTTGAACAGACTGTACACAGGGTTCCTGTTACTGGGGAGTGTTTGATGTTTTCAGAATGCTGTTGTCTGTTCTGGACAGACTGTACACAGGGTTCCTGTTACTGTGGAGTGTTTGATGTTTTCAGAATGCTGTTCGCTGTTCTGGACAGACTGTACACTGGATTCCTGTTACTGTGGAGTGTCTGATATGTTCAGAATGCTGTTCTCTGTTTTGAACAGACTGTACACAGGGTTCCTGTTACTGTGGAGTGTTTTATGTTTCCAGAATGCTGTTGCCTGTTCTGGACAGACTGTACACGGGGTTCCTGTTACTGTGGAGTGTCTGATATGTTCAGAATTCTGTTGTGGACAGACTGTACACAGGGTTCCTGTTACTGGGGAGTGTTTGATGATTTCAGAATGCTGTTCTCTGTTCTGGACAGACTGTACACAGGGTTCCTGTTACTGGGGAGTGTTTGATGTTTCCAGAATGCTGTTCTCTGTTCTGGACAGACTGTACACAGGGTTCCTGTTACTGTGGAGTGTTTGATGTTTTCAGAATGCTGTTCTCTGTTTTGAACAGACTGTACACAGGGTTCCTGTTACTGGGGAGTGTTTGATGTTTTCAGAATGCTGTTCTCTGTTCTGGACAGACTGTACACAGGGTTCCTGTTACTGGGGAGTGTTTGATGTTTTCAGAATGCTGTTGTCTGTTCTGGACAGACTGTACACCAGGTTCCTGTTACTGTGGAGTGTTTGATGTTTTCAGAATGCTGTTCTCTGTTCTGGACAGACTGTACACCAGGTTCCTGTTACTGGGGAGTGTTTGATGTTTTCAGAATGCTGTTGCCTGTTCTGGACAGACTGTACCCAGGGTTCCTGTTACTGGATAGTGTTTGATATTTTCAGAATGCTGTTCTCTGTTCTGAACAGACTGTACACAGGGTTCCTGTTACTGGGGAGTGTTTGATGTTTTCAGAATGCTGTTCTCTGTTCTGGACAGACTGTACACAGGGTTCCTGTTACTGGGGAGTGTTTGATGTTTTCAGAATGCTGTTCTCTGTTTTGGACAGACGCTACACCCTGTTCCTGTTACTATGGAGTGTCTGATATTTTCAGAATGCTGTTCTCTGTTTTGACCAGAGTGTACACAGGGTTCCTGTGATTGGGGAGTGTTTGATGTTTTCAGAATGCTGTTGTCTGTTCTGGACAGACTGTACACCAGGTTCCTGTTACTGTGGAGTGTTTGATGTTTTCAGAATGCTGTTCTCTGTTCTGGACAGACTGTACACCAGGTTCCTGTTACTGGGGAGTGTTTGATGTTTTCAGAATGCTGTTGCCTGTTCAGGACCGACTGTACACAGGGTTCCTGTTACTGTGGAGTGTTTGATGTTTTCAGAATGCTGTTCTCTGTTCTGAACAGACTGTACACTGGATTCCTGTTACTGTGGAGTGTCTGATATGTTCAGAATGCTGTTCTCTGTTTTGTACAGACTGTACACAGGGTTCCTGTTACTGCGGAGTGTTTGATGCTTTCAGAATGCTGTTCTCTGTTCTGGACAGACTGTACACAGGGTTCCTGTTACTGGAGAGTGTTTGATGTTTTCAGAATGCTGTTGCCTGTTCTGGACAGACTGTACACAGGGTTCCTGTTACTGTGGAGTGTTTTATGTTTTCAGAATGCTGTTCGCTGTTCTGGACAGACTGTACACAGGATTCCTGTTACTGCGAAGTGTTTGATGCTTTCAGAATGCTGTTCTCTGTTCTGGACTGACTGTACACGGGATTCCTGTTAATGGGGAGTGTTTGATGTTTTCACAATGCTGTTTCCTGTTCTGGACAGAGTCTACTCACGGTTCCTGTTACTGAGGAGTGTTTGATGTTTTCAGAATGCTGTTCTCTGTTCTGGACAGACTGTACACCGGATTCCTGTTACTGGGGAGTGTTTGATGTTTTCAGAATGCTGTTCTCTGTTTTGACCAGACTGTACACAGGGTTCCTGTTACTGGGGAGTGTTTGTTGTTTTCAGAATGCTGTTCTGTGTTCTGGACAGACTGTACACAGGGTTCCTGTTACTGGGGAGTGTTTTATGTTTCCAGAATGCTGTTCTCTGTTCTGGACAGACTGTACACAGGGTTCCTGTTACTGGGGAGTGTTTGATGTTTTCAGAATGCTGTTGTCTGTTCTGGACAGACTGTACACCAGGTTCCTGTTACGGGGGAGTGTTTGATGTTTTCAGAATGCTGTTGCCTGTTCTGAACAGACTGTACACAGGGTTCCTGTTACTGTGGAGTGTTTGATGTTTTCAGAATGCTGTTCGCACTTCTGGACAGGCTGTACACAGGGTTCCTGTTACTGTGGGGTGTTTGATGTTTTCAGAATGCTGTTCTCTGTTTTGGACAGACTGTACACAGGGTTCCTGTTACTGTGGGGTGTTTGATGTTTTCAGAATGCTGTTCTCTGTTTTGGACAGACTGTACACCAGGTTCCTGTTACTGGGGAGTGTTTGATGTTTTCAGAATGCTGTTGCCTGTTCTGGACCGACTGTACACAGGGTTCCTGTTCCTGTGGAGTGTTTGATGTTTTCAGAATGCTGTTCTCTGTTCTGAACAGACTGTACACTGGATTCCTGTTACTGTGGAGTGTCTGATATGTTCAGAATGCTGTTCTCTCTTTTGAACAGACTGTACACAGGGTTCCTGTTACTGCGGAGTGTTTGATGCTTTCAGAATGCTGTTCTCTGTTCTGGACAGACTGTACACCGGGTTCCTGTTACTGGGGAGTGTTTGATGTTTCCAGAATGCTGTTCTCTGTTGTGGACAGACTGTACACGGGATTCCTGTTAATGGGCAGTGTTTGATGTATTGAGAATGCTGTTCTCTGTTCTGGACAGACTGTACACAGGATTCCTGTTACTGGAGAGTGTTTGATGTTTTCACAATGCTGTTGCCTGTTCTGGACAGAGTCTACTCAGGGTTCCTGTTACTGAGGAGTGTTTGATGATTTCAGAATGCTGTTCTCTGTTCTGGACAGACTGTACACCGGATTCCTGTTACTGGAGAGTGTTTGATGTTTTCAGAATGCTGTTCTCTGTTCTGGACAGACTGTACACAGGGTTCCTGTTACTGGAGAGTGTTTGATGTTTTCAGAATGCTTTTGCCTGTTGTGGACAGACTGTACACAGGGTTCCTGTTTCTCGGGAGTGTTTGATGTTTTCAGAATGCTGTTCCCTGTTCTGGACAGACTGTACACAGGGTTCCTGTTACTGGGGAGTGTTTTAAGATTTCAGAATGCTGTTCCCTGTTCTGGACAGACTGTACACAGGGTTCCTGTTATTGGGGAGTGTTTGATGTTTCCAGAATGCTGTTCTCTGTTCTGGACAGACTGTACACCGGATTCCTGTTACTGGGGAGTGTTTGATGTTTTCAGAATGCTGTTCTCTGTTCTGGACAGACTGTACACAGGGTTCCTGTTACTGGAGAGTGTTTTATGTTTTCAGAATGCTGTTGCCTGTTCTGAACAGACTGTACCCAGTGTTCCTGTTACTGGAGAGTGTTTGATATTTTCAGAATGCTGTTCTCTGTTCTGGACAGACTGTACACAGGGTTCCTGTTACTGGGGAGTGTTTGATGTTTTCAGAATGCTGTTCTCTGTTCTGGACAGGCTGTACACAGGGTTCCTGTTACTGTGGAGTGTTTGATGTTTTCAGAATGCTGTTGTCTGTTCTGGACAGGCTGTACACAGGGTTCCTGTTACTGGGGAGTGTTTGATGTTTTCAGAATGCTGTTGTCTGTTCTGGACAGACTGTACACCAGGTTCCTGTTACTGGGGAGTGTTTGATGTTTTCAGAATGCTGTTGCCTGTTCTAGACCGACTGTACACAGGGTTCCTGTTACTGTGGAGTGTTTGATGTTTTCAGAATACTGTTCTCTGTTCTGGACAGAGTGTACACAGGGTTCCTGTTACTGGGGAGTGTTTAATGTTTTCAGAATGCTGTTCGCTGTTCTGGACAGACTGTCCACTGGATTCCTGTTACTGTGGAGTGTCTGATATGTTCAGAATGCTGTTCTCTGTTTTGAACAGACTGTACACAGGGTTCCTGTTACTGGGGAGTGTTTGAGGTTTTCAGAATGCTATTGCCTGATCTGGACAGACTGTACACAGGGTTCCTGTTACTGGGGAGTGTTTAATGTTTTCAGAATGCTGTTCTCTGTTTTGGACAGACTGTACACAGGGTTCCTGTTACGGGGGAGTGTTTGATGTTTTCAGAATGCTGTTGCCTGTTCTGAACAGACTGTACACAGGGTTCCTGTTACTGTGGAGTGTTTGATGTTTTCACAATGCTGTTCTCTGTTCTGGTAGACTGTACACAGGGTTCCTGTTACTGTGGAGTGTTTGATGTTTTCAGAATGCTGTTCTCTGTTCTGGACAGACTGTACACATGGTTCCTGTTACTGGAGAGTGTTTGATGTTTTCAGAATGCTGTTCTCTGTTCTGGACTGACTGTACACGGGATTCCTGTTAATGGGGAGTGTTTGATGTATTGAGAATGCTGTTCTCTGTTCTGGACAGACTGTACACAGGATTCCTGTTACTGGAGAGTGTTTGATGTTTTCAGAATGCTGTTTCCTGTTCTGGACAGAGTCTACTCACGGTTCCTGTTCCTGAGGAGTGTTTGATGTTTTCAGAATGCTGTTCTCTGTTCTGGACAGACTGTACACCGGATTCCTGTTACTGGGGAGTGTTTGATGTTTTCAGAATGCTGTTCTCTGTTTTGACCAGATTGTACAGAGGGTTCCTGTTATTGGGGAGTGTTTGATGTTTTCAGAATGCTGTTCTGTGTTCTGGACAGACTGTACACAGGGTTCCTGTTACTGGGGAGTGTTTTATGTTTCCAGAATGCTGTTCTCTGTTCTGGACAGACTGTACACAGGGTTCCTGTTACTGGGGAGTGTTTGATGTTTTCAGAATGCTGTTCTCTGTTCTGGACAGACTGTACACCAGGTTCCTGTTACGGGGGAGTGTTTGATGTTTTCAGAATGCTGTTGCCTGTTCTGAACAGACTGTACACAGGGTTCCTGTTACTGGGGAGTGTTTGATGTTTTCAGAATGCTGTTCGCACTTCTGGACAGGCTGTACACAGGGTTCCTGTTACTGTGGGGTGTTTGATGTTTTCAGAATGCTGTTCTCTGTTTTGGACAGACTGTACACAGGGTTCCTGTTACTGTGGTGTGTTTGATGTTTTCAGAATGCTGTTCTCTGTTTTGGACAGACTGTACACCAGGTTCCTGTTACTGGGGAGTGTTTGATGTTTTCAGAATGCTGTTGCCTGTTCAGGACCGACTGTACACAGGGTTCCTGTTCCTGTGGAGTGTTTGATGTTTTCAGAATGCTGTTCTCTGTTCTGAACAGACTGTACACTGGATTCCTGTTACTGTGGAGTGTCTGATATGTTCAGAATGCTGTTGCCTGTTCTGAACAGACTGTACACAGGGTTCCTGTTACTGTGGAGTGTTTGATGTTTTCACAATGCTGTTCTCTGTTCTGGTAGACTGTACACAGGGTTCCTGTTACTGGGGTGTGTTTGATGTTTTCAGAATGCTGTTCTCTGTTTTGAACAGACTGTACACAGGGTTCCTGTTACTGGGGAGTGTTTGATGTTTTCACAATGCTGTTGTCTGTTCTGGACAGACTGTACACCAGGTTCCTGTTACTGGGGAGTGTTTGATGTTTTCAGAATGCTGTTGCCTGTTCTAGACTGACTGTACACAGGGTTCCTGTTACTGTGGAGTGTTTGATGTTTTCAGAATGCTGTTCTCTGTTCTGGACAGAGTGTACACAGGGTTCCTGTTCCTGTGGAGTGTTTGATGTTTTCAGAATGCTGTTCTCTGTTCTGGTAGACTGTACACAGGGTTCCTGTTACTATGGAGTGTCTGATATTTTCAGAATGCTGTTCTCTGTTTTGACCAGAGTGTACAGAGGGTTCCTGTGATTGGGGAGTGTTTGATGTTTTCAGAATGCTGTTCTCTGTTCTGGACTGACTGTACACCAGGTTCCTGTTACTGTGGAGTGTTTGATGTTTTCAGAATGCTGTTCTCTGTTCTGGACAGACTGTACACCAGGTTCCTGTTACTGGGGAGTGTTTGATGTTTTCAGAATGCTGTTGCCTGTTCAGGACCGACTGTACACAGGGTTCCTGTTACTGTGGAGTGTTTGATGTTTTCAGAATGCTGTTCTCTGTTCTGAACAGACTGTACACTGGATTCCTGTTACTGTGGAGTGTCTGATATGTTCAGAATGCTGTTCTCTGTTTTGAACAGACTGTACACAGGGTTCCTGTTACTGCGGAGTGTTTGATGCTTTCAGAATGCTGTTCTCTGTTCTGGACAGACTGTACACAGGGTTCCTGTTACTGGAGAGTGTTTGATGTTTTCAGAATGCTGTTGCCTGTTCTGGACAGACTGTACACAGGGTTCCTGTTACTGTGGAGTGTTTTATGTTTTCAGAATGCTGTTCGCTGTTCTGGACAGACTGTACACAGGATTCCTGTTACTGCGAAGTGTTTGTTGCTTTCAGAATGCTGTTCTCTGTTCTGGACTGACTGTGCACGGGATTCCTGTTAATGGGGAGTGTTTGATGTTTTCACAATGCTGTTTCCTGTTCTGGACAGAGTCTACTCACGGTTCCTGTTACTGAGGAGTGTTTGATGTTTTCAGAATGCTGTTCTCTGTTCTGGACAGACTGTACACCGGATTCCTGTTACTGGGGAGTGTTTGATGTTTTCAGAATGCTGTTCTCTGTTTTGACCAGATTGTACAGAGGGTTCCTGTGATTGGGGAGTGTTTGTTGTTTTCAGAATGCTGTTCTGTGTTCTGGACAGACTGTACACAGGGTTCCTGTTACTGGGGAGTGTTTTATGTTTCCAGAATGCTGTTCTCTGTTCTGGACAGACTGTACACAGGGTTCCTGTTACTGGGGAGTGTTTGATGTTTTCAGAATGCTGTTGTCTGTTCTGGACAGACTGGACACCAGGTTCCTGTTACGGGGGAGTGTTTGATGTTTTCAGAATGCTGTTGCCTGTTCTGAACAGACTGGACACAGGGTTCCTGTTACTGGGGAGTGTTTGATGTTTTCAGAATGCTGTTCGCACTTCTGGACAGGCTGTACACAGGGTTCCTGTTACTGTGGGGTGTTTGATGTTTTCAGAATGCTGTTCTCTGTTTTGGACAGACTGTACACAGGGTTCCTGTTACTGTGGGGTGTTTGATGTTTTCAGAATGCTGTTCTCTGTTTTGGACAGACTGTACACCAGGTTCCTGTTACTGGGGAGTGTTTGATGTTTTCAGAATGCTGTTGCCTGTTCAGGACCGACTGTACACAGGGTTCCTGTTCCTGTGGAGTGTTTGATGTTTTCAGAATGCTGTTCTCTGTTCTGAACAGACTGTACACTGGATTCCTGTTACTGTGGAGTGTCTGATATGTTCAGAATGCTGTTCTCTGTTTTGAACAGACTGTACACAGGGTTCCTGTTACTGCGGAGTGTTTGATGCTTTCAGAATGCTGTTCTCTGTTCTGGACTGACTGTACCCCGGGTTCCTGCTACTGGGGAGTGTTTGATGTTTCCAGAATGCTGTTCTCTGTTGTGGACAGACTGTATACGGGATTCCTGTTAATGGGCAGTGTTTGATGTATTGAGAATGCTGTTCTCTGTTCTGGACAGACTGTACACAGGATTCCTGTTACTGGAGAGTGTTTGATGTTTTCACAATGCTGTTGCCTGTTCTGGACAGAGTCTACTCAGGGTTCCTGTTACTGAGGAGTGTTTGATGATTTCAGAATGCTGTTCTCTGTTCTGGACAGACTGTACACCGGATTCCTGTTACTGGAGAGTGTTTGATGTTTTCAGAATGCTGTTCTCTGTTCTGGACAGACTGTACACAGGGTTCCTGTTACTGGAGAGTGTTTGATGTTTTCAGAATGCTTTTGCCTGTTGTGGACAGACTGTACACAGGGTTCCTGTTTCTCGGGAGTGTTTGATGTTTTCAGAATACTGTTCCCTGTTCTGGACAGACTGTACACAGGGTTCCTGTTACTGGGGAGTGTTTTAAGATTTCAGAATGCTGTTCCCTGTTCTGGACAGACTGTACACAGGGTTCCTGTTATTGGGGAGTGTTTGATGTTTCCAGAATGCTGTTCTCTGTTCTGGACAGACTGTACACCGGATTCCTGTTACTGGGGAGTGTTTGATGTTTTGAGAATGCTGTTCTTTGTTCTGGACAGACTGTACACAGGGTTCCTGTTACTGGAGAGTGTTTTATGTTTTCAGAATGCTGTTGCCTGTTCTGAACAGACTGTACCCAGTGTTCCTGTTACTGGAGAGTGTTTGATATTTTCAGAATGCTGTTCTCTGTTCTGGACAGACTGTACACAGGGTTCCTGTTACTGGGGAGTGTTTGATGTTTTCAGAATGCTGTTCTCTGTTCTGGACAGGCTGTACACAGGGTTCCTGTTACTGTGGAGTGTTTGATGTTTTCAGAATGCTGTTGTCTGTTCTGGACAGGCTGTACACAGGGTTCCTGTTACTGGGGAGTGTTTGATGTTTTCAGAATGCTGTTGTCTGTTCTGGACAGACTGTACACCAGGTTCCTGTTACTGGGGAGTGTTTGATGTTTTCAGAATGCTGTTGCCTGTTCTAGACCGACTGTACACAGGGTTCCTGTTACTGTGGAGTGTTTAATGTTTTCAGAATACTGTTCTCTGTTCTGGACAGAGTGTACACAGGGTTCCTGTTACTGGGGAGTGTTTAATGTTTTCAGAATGCTGTTCGCTGTTCTGGACAGACTGTCCACTGGATTCCTGTTACTGTGGAGTGTCTGATATGTTCAGAATGCTGTTCTCTGTTTTGAACAGACTGTACACAGGGTTCCTGTTACTGGGGAGTGTTTGAGGTTTTCAGAATGCTATTGCCTGTTCTGGACAGACTGTACACAGGGTTCCTGTTACTGGGGAGTGTTTAATGTTTTCAGAATGCTGTTCTCTGTTTTGGACAGGCTGTACACAGGGTTCCTGTTACGGGGGAGTGTTTGATGTTTTCAGAATGCTGTTGCCTGTTCTGAACAGACTGTACACAGGGTTCCTGTTACTGTGGAGTGTTTGATGTTTTCACAATGCTGTTCTCTGTTCTGGTAGACTGTACACAGGGTTCCTGTTACTGTGGAGTGTTTGATGTTTTCAGAATGCTGTTCTCTGTTCTGGACAGACTGTACACATGGTTCCTGTTACTGGAGAGTGTTTGATATTTTCAGAATGCTGTTCTCTGTTCTGGACTGACTGTACACGGGATTCCTGTTAATGGGGAGTGTTTGATGTATTGAGAATGCTGTTCTCTGTTCTGGACAGACTGTACACAGGATTCCTGTTACTGGAGAGTGTTTGATGTTTTCACAATGCTGTTTCCTGTTCTGGACAGAGTCTACTCACGGTTCCTGTTACTGAGGAGTGTTTGATGTTTTCAGAATGCTGTTCTCTGTTCTGGACAGACTGTACACCGGATTCCTGTTACTGGGGAGTGTTTGATGTTTTCAGAATGCTGTTCTCTGTTTTGACCAGATTGTACAGAGGGTTCCTGTTATTGGGGAGTGTTTGTTGTTTTCAGAATGCTGTTCTGTGTTCTGGACAGACTGTACACAGGGTTCCTGTTACTGGGGAGTGTTTTATGTTTCCAGAATGCTGTTCTCTGTTCTGGACAGACTGTACACAGGGTTCCTGTTACTGGGGAGTGTTTGATGTTTTCAGAATGCTGTTGTCTGTTCTGGACAGACTGTACACCAGGTTCCTGTTACGGGGGAGTGTTTGATGTTTTCAGAATGCTGTTGCCTGTTCTGAACAGACTGTACACAGGGTTCCTGTTACTGGGGAGTGTTTGATGTTTTCAGAATGCTGTTCGCACTTCTGGACAGGCTGTACACAGGGTTCCTGTTACTGTGGGGTGTTTGATGTTTTCAGAATGCTGTTCTCTGTTTTGGACAGACTGTACACAGGGTTCCTGTTACTGTGGGGTGTTTGATGTTTTCAGAATGCTGTTCTCTGTTTTGGACAGACTGTACACCAGGTTCCTGTTACTGGGGAGTGTTTGATGTTTTCAGAATGCTGTTGCCTGTTCAGGACCGACTGTACACAGGGTTCCTGTTCCTGTGGAGTGTTTGATGTTTTCAGAATGCTGTTCTCTGTTCTGAACAGACTGTACACTGGATTCCTGTTACTGTGGAGTGTCTGATATGTTCAGAATGCTGTTGCCTGTTCTGAACAGACTGTACACAGGGTTCCTGTTACTGTGGAGTGTTTGATGTTTTCACAATGCTGTTCTCTGTTCTGGTAGACTGTACACAGGGTTCCTGTTACTGGGGTGTGTTTGATGTTTTCAGAATGCTGTTCTCTGTTTTGAACAGACTGTACACAGGGTTCCTGTTACTGGGGAGTGTTTGATGTTTTCAGAATGCTGTTGTCTGTTCTGGACAGACTGTACACCAGGTTCCTGTTACTGGGGAGTGTTTGATGTTTTCAGAATGCTGTTGCCTGTTCTAGACTGACTGTACACAGGGTTCCTGTTACTGTGGAGTGTTTGATGTTTTCAGAATACTGTTCTCTGTTCTGGACAGAGTGTACACAGGGTTCCTGTTCCTGTGGAGTGTTTGATGTTTTCAGAATGCTGTTCTCTGTTCTGGTAGACTGTACACAGGGTTCCTGTTACTATGGAGTGTCTGATATTTTCAGAATGCTGTTCTCTGTTTTGACCAGAGTGTACAGAGGGTTCCTGTGATTGGGGAGTGTTTGATGTTTTCAGAATGCTGTTGTCTGTTCTGGACTGACTGGACACCAGGTTCCTGTTACTGTGGAGTGTTTGATGTTTTCAGAATGCTGTTCTCTGTTCTGGACAGACTGTACACCAGGTTCCTGTTACTGGGGAGTGTTTGATGTTTTCAGAATGCTGTTGCCTGTTCAGGACCGACTGTACACAGGGTTCCTGTTACTGTGGAGTGTTTGATGTTTTCAGAATGCTGTTCTCTGTTCTGAACAGACTGTACACTGGATTCCTGTTACTGTGGAGTGTCTGATATGTTCAGAATGCTGTTCTCTGTTTTGAACAGACTGTACACAGGGTTCCTGTTACTGCGGAGTGTTTGATGCTTTCAGAATGCTGTTCTCTGTTCTGGACAGACTGTACACAGGGTTCCTGTTACTGGAGAGTGTTTGATGTTTTCAGAATGCTGTTGCCTGTTCTGGACAGACTGTACACAGGGTTCCTGTTACTGTGGAGTGTTTTATGTTTTCAGAATGCTGTTCGCTGTTCTGGACAGACTGTACACAGGATTCCTGTTACTGCGAAGTGTTTGTTGCTTTCAGAATGCTGTTCTCTGTTCTGGACTGACTGTGCACGGGATTCCTGTTAATGGGGAGTGTTTGATGTTTTCACAATGCTGTTTCCTGTTCTGGACAGAGTCTACTCACGGTTCCTGTTACTGAGGAGTGTTTGATGTTTTCAGAATGCTGTTCTCTGTTCTGGACAGACTGTACACCGGATTCCTGTTACTGGGGAGTGTTTGATGTTTTCAGAATGCTGTTCTCTGTTTTGACCAGATTGTACAGAGGGTTCCTGTGATTGGGGAGTGTTTGTTGTTTTCAGAATGCTGTTCTGTGTTCTGGACAGACTGTACACAGGGTTCCTGTTACTGGGGAGTGTTTTATGTTTCCAGAATGCTGTTCTCTGTTCTGGACAGACTGTACACAGGGTTCCTGTTACTGGGGAGTGTTTGATGTTTTCAGAATGCTGTTGTCTGTTCTGGACAGACTGGACACCAGGTTCCTGTTACGGGGGAGTGTTTGATGTTTTCAGAATGCTGTTGCCTGTTCTGAACAGACTGGACACAGGGTTCCTGTTACTGTGGAGTGTTTGATGTTTTCAGAATGCTGTTCGCACTTCTGGACAGGCTGTACACAGGGTTCCTGTTACTGTGGGGTGTTTGATGTTTTCAGAATGCTGTTCTCTGTTTTGGACAGACTGTACACAGGGTTCCTGTTACTGTGGGGTGTTTGATGTTTTCAGAATGCTGTTCTCTGTTTTGGACAGACTGTACACCAGGTTCCTGTTACTGGGGAGTGTTTGATGTTTTCAGAATGCTGTTGCCTGTTCAGGACCGACTGTACACAGGGTTCCTGTTCCTGTGGAGTGTTTGATGTTTTCAGAATGCTGTTGTCTGTTCTGGACAGGCTGTACACAGGGTTCCTGTTACTGGGAGTGTTTGATGTTTTCAGAATGCTGTTGTCTGTTCTGGACAGACTGTACACCAGGTTCCTGTTACTGGGGAGTGTTTGATGTTTTCAGAATGCTGTTGCCTGTTCTAGACCGACTGTACACAGGGTTCCTGTTACTGTGGAGTGTTTAATGTTTTCAGAATACTGTTCTCTGTTCTGGACAGAGTGTACACAGGGTTCCTGTTACTGGGGAGCGTTTAATGTTTTCAGAATGCTGTTCGCTGTTCTGGACAGACTGTCCACTGGATTCCTGTTACTGTGGAGTGTCTGATATGTTCAGAATGCTGTTCTCTGTTTTGAACAGACTGTACACAGGGTTCCTGTTACTGGGGAGTGTTTGAGGTTTTCAGAATGCTATTGCCTGATCTGGACAGACTGTACACAGGGTTCCTGTTACTGGGGAGTGTTTAATGTTTTCAGAATGCTGTTCTCTGTTTTGGACAGGCTGTACACAGGGTTCCTGTTACGGGGGAGTGTTTGATGTTTTCAGAATGCTGTTGCCTGTTCTGAACAGACTGTACACAGGGTTCCTGTTACTGTGGAGTGTTTGATGTTTTCACAATGCTGTTCTCTGTTCTGGTAGACTGTACACAGGGTTCCTGTTACTGTGGAGTGTTTGATGTTTTCAGAATGCTGTTCTCTGTTCTGGACAGACTGTACACGGGATTCCTGTTAATGGGGAGTGTTTGATGTATTGAGAATGCTGTTCTCTGTTCTGGACAGACTGTACACAGGATTCCTGTTACTGGAGAGTGTTTGATGTTTTCACAATGCTGTTTCCTGTTCTGGACAGAGTCTACTCACGGTTCCTGTTCCTGAGGAGTGTTTGATGTTTTCAGAATGCTGTTCTCTGTTCTGGACAGACTGTACACCGGATTCCTGTTACTGGGGAGTGTTTGATGTTTTCAGAATGCTGTTCTCTGTTTTGACCAGATTGTACAGAGGGTTCCTGGGATTGGGGAGTGTTTGTTGTTTTCAGAATGCTGTTCTGTGTTCTGGACAGACTGTACACAGGGTTCCTGTTACTGGGGAGTGTTTTATGTTTCCAGAATGCTGTTCTCTGTTCTGGACAGACTGTACACAGGGTTCCTGTTACTGGGGAGTGTTTGATGTTTTCAGAATGCTGTTGTCTGTTCTGGACAGACTGTACACCAGGTTCCTGTTACGGGGGAGTGTTTGATGTTTTCAGAATGCTGTTGCCTGTTCTGAACAGACTGGACACAGGGTTCCTGTTACTGGGGAGTGTTTGATGTTTTCAGAATGCTGTTCGCACTTCTGGACAGGCTGTACACAGGGTTCCTGTTACTGTGGGGTGTTTGATGTTTTCAGAATGCTGTTCTCTGTTTTGGACAGACTGTACACAGGGTTCCTGTTACTGTGGGGTGTTTGATGTTTTCAGAATGCTGTTCTCTGTTTTGGACAGACTGTACACCAGGTTCCTGTTACTGGGGAGTGTTTGATGTTTTCAGAATGCTGTTGCCTGTTCAGGACCGACTGTACACAGGGTTCCTGTTCCTGTGGAGTGTTTGATGTTTTCAGAATGCTGTTCTCTGTTCTGAACAGACTGTACACTGGATTCCTGTTACTGTGGAGTGTCTGATATGTTCAGAATGCTGTTGCCTGTTCTGAACAGACTGTACACAGGGTTCCTGTTACTGTGGAGTGTTTGATGTTTTCACAATGCTGTTCTCTGTTCTGGTAGACTGTACACAGGGTTCCTGTTACTGGGGTGTGTTTGATGTTTTCAGAATGCTGTTCTCTGTTTTGAACAGACTGTACACAGGGTTCCTGTTACTGGGGAGTGTTTGATGTTTTCACAATGCTGTTGTCTGTTCTGGACAGACTGTACACCAGGTTCCTGTTACTGGGGAGTGTTTGATGTTTTCAGAATGCTGTTGCCTGTTCTAGACTGACTGTACACAGGGTTCCTGTTACTGTGGAGTGTTTGATGTTTTCAGAATACTGTTCTCTGTTCTGGACAGAGTGTACACAGGGTTCCTGTTCCTGTGGAGTGTTTGATGTTTTCAGAATGCTGTTCTCTGTTCTGGTAGACTGTACACAGGGTTCCTGTTACTATGGAGTGTCTGATATTTTCAGAATGCTGTTCTCTGTTTTGACCAGAGTGTACAGAGGGTTCCTGTGATTGGGGAGTGTTTGATGTTTTCAGAATGCTGTTGTCTGTTCTGGACTGACTGGACACCAGGTTCCTGTTACTGTGGAGTGTTTGATGTTTTCAGAATGCTGTTCTCTGTTCTGGACAGACTGTACACCAGGTTCCTGTTACTGGGGAGTGTTTGATGTTTTCAGAATGCTGTTGCCTGTTCAGGACCGACTGTACACAGGGTTCCTGTTACTGTGGAGTGTTTGATGTTTTCAGAATGCTGTTCTCTGTTCTGAACAGACTGTACACTGGATTCCTGTTACTGTGGAGTGTCTGATATGTTCAGAATGCTGTTCTCTGTTTTGAACAGACTGTACACAGGGTTCCTGTTACTGCGGAGTGTTTGATGCTTTCAGAATGCTGTTCTCTGTTCTGGACAGACTGTACACAGGGTTCCTGTTACTGGAGAGTGTTTGATGTTTTCAGAATGCTGTTGCCTGTTCTGGACAGACTGTACACAGGGTTCCTGTTACTGTGGAGTGTTTTATGTTTTCAGAATGCTGTTCGCTGTTCTGGACAGACTGTACACAGGATTCCTGTTACTGCGAAGTGTTTGTTGCTTTCAGAATGCTGTTCTCTGTTCTGGACTGACTGTGCACGGGATTCCTGTTAATGGGGAGTGTTTGATGTTTTCACAATGCTGTTTCCTGTTCTGGACAGAGTCTACTCACGGTTCCTGTTACTGAGGAGTGTTTGATGTTTTCAGAATGCTGTTCTCTGTTCTGGACAGACTGTACACCGGATTCCTGTTACTGGGGAGTGTTTGATGTTTTCAGAATGCTGTTCTCTGTTTTGACCAGATTGTACAGAGGGTTCCTGTGATTGGGGAGTGTTTGTTGTTTTCAGAATGCTGTTCTGTGTTCTGGACAGACTGTACACAGGGTTCCTGTTACTGGGGAGTGTTTTATGTTTCCAGAATGCTGTTCTCTGTTCTGGACAGACTGTACACAGGGTTCCTGTTACTGGGGAGTGTTTGATGTTTTCAGAATGCTGTTGTCTGTTCTGGACAGACTGGACACCAGGTTCCTGTTACGGGGGAGTGTTTGATGTTTTCAGAATGCTGTTGCCTGTTCTGAACAGACTGGACACAGGGTTCCTGTTACTGTGGAGTGTTTGATGTTTTCAGAATGCTGTTCGCACTTCTGGACAGGCTGTACACAGGGTTCCTGTTACTGTGGGGTGTTTGATGTTTTCAGAATGCTGTTCTCTGTTTTGGACAGACTGTACACAGGGTTCCTGTTACTGTGGGGTGTTTGATGTTTTCAGAATGCTGTTCTCTGTTTTGGACAGACTGTACACCAGGTTCCTGTTACTGGGGAGTGTTTGATGTTTTCAGAATGCTGTTGCCTGTTCAGGACCGACTGTACACAGGGTTCCTGTTCCTGTGGAGTGTTTGATGTTTTCAGAATGCTGTTCTCTGTTCTGAACAGACTGTACACTGGATTCCTGTTACTGTGGAGTGTCTGATATGTTCAGAATGCTGTTCTCTGTTTTGAACAGACTGTACACAGGGTTCCTGTTACTGCGGAGTGTTTGATGCTTTCAGAATGCTGTTCTCTGTTCTGGACTGACTGTACCCCGGGTTCCTGCTACTGGGGAGTGTTTGATGTTTCCAGAATGCTGTTCTCTGTTGTGGACAGACTGTATACGGGATTCCTGTTAATGGGCAGTGTTTGATGTATTGAGAATGCTGTTCTCTGTTCTGGACAGACTGTACACAGGATTCCTGTTACTGGAGAGTGTTTGATGTTTTCACAATGCTGTTGCCTGTTCTGGACAGAGTCTACTCAGGGTTCCTGTTACTGAGGAGTGTTTGATGATTTCAGAATGCTGTTCTCTGTTCTGGACAGACTGTACACCGGATTCCTGTTACTGGAGAGTGTTTGATGTTTTCAGAATGCTGTTCTCTGTTCTGGACAGACTGTACACAGGGTTCCTGTTACTGGAGAGTGTTTGATGTTTTCAGAATGCTTTTGCCTGTTGTGGACAGACTGTACACAGGGTTCCTGTTTCTCGGGAGTGTTTGATGTTTTCAGAATACTGTTCCCTGTTCTGGACAGACTGTACACAGGGTTCCTGTTACTGGGGAGTGTTTTAAGATTTCAGAATGCTGTTCCCTGTTCTGGACAGACTGTACACAGGGTTCCTGTTATTGGGGAGTGTTTGATGTTTCCAGAATGCTGTTCTCTGTTCTGGACAGACTGTACACCGGATTCCTGTTACTGGGGAGTGTTTGATGTTTTGAGAATGCTGTTCTTTGTTCTGGACAGACTGTACACAGGGTTCCTGTTACTGGAGAGTGTTTTATGTTTTCAGAATGCTGTTGCCTGTTCTGAACAGACTGTACACAGGGTTCCTGTTACTGTGGAGTGTTTGATGTTTTCACAATGCTGTTCTCTGTTCTGGTAGACTGTACACAGGGTTCCTGTTACTGGGGTGTGTTTGATGTTTTCAGAATGCTGTTCTCTGTTTTGAACAGACTGTACACAGGGTTCCTGTTACTGGGGAGTGTTTGATGTTTTCACAATGCTGTTGTCTGTTCTGGACAGACTGTACACCAGGTTCCTGTTACTGGGGAGTGTTTGATGTTTTCAGAATGCTGTTGCCTGTTCTAGACTGACTGTACACAGGGTTCCTGTTACTGTGGAGTGTTTGATGTTTTCAGAATACTGTTCTCTGTTCTGGACAGAGTGTACACAGGGTTCCTGTTCCTGTGGAGTGTTTGATGTTTTCAGAATGCTGTTCTCTGTTTTGAACAGACTGTACACAGGGTTCCTGTTACTGGGGAGTGTTTGATGTTTCCAGAATGCTGTTGCCTGTTCTGGACAGACTGTACACGGGGTTCCTGTTACTGTGGAGTGTCTGATATGTTCAGAATGCTGTTCTCTGTTCTGGACAGACTGTATACAGGGTTCCTGTTACTGGGGAGTGTTTGATGATTTCAGAATGCTGTTCTCTGTTCTGGACAGACTGTACACAGGGTTCCTGTTACTGGGGAGTGTTTGATGTTTTCAGAATGGTGTTCTCTGTTCTGGACAGACTGTACACAGGGTTCCTGTTACTGGGAAGTGTTTGATGTTTTGAGAATGCTGTTCTCTGTTCTGGACAGACTGTACACAGGGTTCCTGTTACTGGGGAGGGTTTGATATTTTCAGAATTCTGTTGCCTGTTCGGGACAGACTGTACACAGGGTTCCTGTTACTGGGGTGTGTTTGATGTTTTCAGAATGCTGTTGCCTGTTCTGGACAGACTGTACACAGGGTTCCTGTTACTGTGGAGTGTTTGATGTTTTCAGAATGCTGTTCTCTGTTCTGGACAGACTGTACACCGGATTCCTGTTGCTGGGGAGTGTTTGATGTTTTCAGAATGCTGTTCTCTGTTTTGAACAGACTGTACACAGGGTTCCTGTTACTGGGGAGTGTATGATGTTTTCAGAATGCTGTTGTCTGTTCTGGACAGGCTGTACACAGGGTTCCTGTTACTGTGGAGTGTTTTATGTTTTCAGAATGCTGTTCGCTGTTCTGGACAGACTGTACACTGGATTCCTGTTACTGTGGAGTGTCTGATATGTTCAGAATGCTGTTCTCTGTTTTGAACAGACTGTACACAGGGTTCCTGTTACTGTGGAGTGTTTTATGTTTCCAGAATGCTGTTGCCTGTTCTGGACAGACTGTACACGGGGTTCCTGTTACTGTGGAGTGTCTGATATGTTCAGAATTCTGTTCTGGACAGACTGTATACAGGGTTCCTGTTACTGGGGAGTGTTTGATGATTTCAGAATGCTGTTCTCTGTTCTGGACAGACTGTACACAGGGTTCCTGTTATTGGGGAGTGTTTGATGTTTCCAGAATGCTGTTCTCTGTTCTGGACAGACTGTACACCGGATTCCTGTTACTGGAGAGTGTTTGATGTTTTGAGAATGCTGTTGCCTGTTCTGGACAGACTGTACCCAGGGTTCCTGTTACTGGGTCGTGTTTGATGTTTTCAGAATGCTGTTCTCTGTTCTGGACAGACTGTACACAGGGTTCCTGTTACTGGGGAGTGTTTGATATTTTCGGAATGCTGTTCTCTGTTCTGGACAGACTGTACACAGGGTTCCTGTTACTGGGGAGTGTTTGATGTTTCCAGAATGCTGTTCTCTGTTCTGGACAGACTGTACACAGGGTTCCTGTTACTGTGGAGTGTTTGATGTTTTCAGAATGCTGTTCTCTGTTTTGAACAGACTGTACACAGGGTTCCTGTTACTGGGGAGTGTTTAATGTTTTCAGAATGCTGTTCTCTGTTCTGGACAGACTGTACACAGGGTTCCTGTTACTGGGGAGTGTTTGATGTTTTCAGAATGCTGTTGTCTGTTCTGGACAGACTGGACACCAGGTTCCTGTTACTGTGGAGTGTTTGATGTTTTCAGAATGCTGTTCTCTGTTCTGGACAGACTGTACACCAGGTTCCTGTTACTGGGGAGTGTTTGATGTTTTCAGAATGCTGTTGCCTGTTCAGGACCGACTGTACACAGGGTTCCTGTTCCTGTGGAGTGTTTGATGTTTTCAGAATGCTGTTCTCTGTTTTGAACAGACTGTACACAGGGTTCCTGTTACTGCGGAGTGTTTGATGCTTTCAGAATGCTGTTGTCTGTTCTGGACAGACTGTACACAGGGTTCCTGTTACTGGGGAGTGTTTGATGTTTTCAGAATACTGTTCGCTGTTCTGGACAGACTGTACACAGGATTCCTGTTACTGCGCAGTGTTTGTTGCTTTCAGAATGCTGTTCTCTGTTCTGGACTGACTGTGCACGGGATTCCTGTTAATGGGGAGTGTTTGATGTATTGAGAATGCTGTTCTCTGTTCTGGACAGACTGTACACAGGATTCCTGTTACTGGAGAGTGTTTGATGTTTTCACAATGCTGTTTCCTGTTCTGGACAGAGTCTACTCACGGTTCCTGTTCCTGAGGAGTGTTTGATGTTTTCAGAATGCTGTTCTCTGTTCTGGACAGACTGTACACCGGATTCCTGTTACTGGGGAGTGTTTGATGTTTTCAGAATGCTGTTCTCTGTTTTGACCAGACTGTACACAGGGTTCCTGGGATTGGGGAGTGTTTGTTGTTTTCAGAATGCTGTTCTGTGTTCTGGACAGACTGTACACAGGGTTCCTGTTACTGGGGAGTGTTTTATGTTTCCAGAATGCTGTTCTCTGTTCTGGACAGACTGTACACAGGGTTCCTGTTACTGGGGAGTGTTTGATGTTTTCAGAATGCTGTTCTCTGTTCTGGACAGACTGTACACAGGGTACCTGTTACTGGGGAGTGTTTGATGTTTTCAGAATGCTGTTGTCTGTTCTGGACAGACTGGACACCAGGTTCCTGTTACGGGGGAGTGTTTGATGTTTTCAGAATGCTGTTGCCTGTTCTGAACAGACTGGACACAGGGTTCCTGTTACTGGGGAGTGTTTGATGTTTTCAGAATGCTGTTCGCACTTCTGGACAGGCTGTACACAGGGTTCCTGTTACTGTGGGGTGTTTGATGTTTTCAGAATGCTGTTCTCTGTTTTGGACAGACTGTACACAGGGTTCCTGTTACTGGGGAGTGTTTGATGTTTTCAGAATGCTGTTGTCTGTTTTGGACCGACTGTACACAGGGTTCCTGTTCCTGTGGAGTGTTTGATGTTTTCAGAATGCTGTTCTCTGTTCTGAACAGACTGTACACTGGATTCCTGTTACTGTGGAGTGTCTGATATGTTCAGAATGCTGTTCTCTGTTTTGAACAGACTGTACACAGGGTTCCTGTTACTGCGGAGTGTTTGATGCTTTCAGAATGCTGTTCTCTGTTCTGGACTGACTGTACACCGGGTTCCTGCTACTGGGGAGTGTTTGATGTTTCCAGAATGCTGTTCTCTGTTCTGGACAGACTGTACACGGGATTCCTGTTAATGGGCAGTGTTTGATGTATTGAGAATGCTGCTCTCTGTTCTGGACAGACTGTACACAGGATTCCTGTTACTGGAGAGTGTTTGATGTTTTCACAATGCTGTTGCCTGTTCTGGACAGAGTCTACTCAGGGTTCCTGTTACTGAGGAGTGTTTGATGATTTCAGAATGCTGTTCTCTGTTCTGGACAGACTGTACACCGGATTCCTGTTACTGGGGAGTGTTTGATGTTTTCAGAATGCTGTTCTTTGTTCTGGACAGACTGTACACAGGGTTCCTGTTACTGGAGAGTGTTTTATGTTTTCAGAATGCTGTTCTTTGTTCTGGACAGACTGTACACAGGGTTCCTGTTACTGGAGAGTGTTTGATGTTTTCAGAATGCTGTTCTTTGTTCTGAACAGACTGTACCCAGTGTTCCTGTTACTGGAGAGTGTTTGATATTTTCAGAATGCTGTTCTCTGTTCTGGACAGACTGTACACAGGGTTCCTGTTACTGGGGAGTGTTTGATATTTTCAGAATGCTGTTCTCTGTTCTGGACAGACTGTACACAGGGTTCCTGTCACTGTGGAGTGTTTGATGTTTTCAGAATGCTGTTCTCTGTTTTGAACAGACTGTACACAGGGTTCCTGTTACTGGGGAGTGTTTGATGTTTTCAGAATGCTGTTGCCTGTTCTGGACAGACTGTACACAGGGTTCCTGTTCCTGGAGAGTGTTTGATGTTTTCAGAATGCTGTTGCCTGTTCTGGACAGACTGTACACAGTGTTCCTGTTACTGTGGAGTGTCTGATATGTTCAGAATGCTGTTCTCTGTTCTGGACTGACTGTACACCGGATTCCTGTTACTGGGGAGTGTTTGATGTTTTCAGAATGCTGTTCTCTGTTCTGGACAGACTGTACACAGGGTTCCTGTTACTGGAGAGTGTTTGATGTTTCGAGAATGCTGTTCTCAGTTCTGGACAGACTGTACACAGGGTTCCTGTTACTGGAGAGTGGTTTATCTTTTCAGAATGCTGTTGCCTGTTCTGGACAGACTGTACACAGGGTTCCTGTTACTGGGGAGTGTTTGATGTTATCAGAATGCTGTTGCCTGTTCTG
This sequence comes from Hemiscyllium ocellatum, assembly GCF_020745735.1. Taxonomy (NCBI): domain Eukaryota; kingdom Metazoa; phylum Chordata; class Chondrichthyes; order Orectolobiformes; family Hemiscylliidae; genus Hemiscyllium; species Hemiscyllium ocellatum. The sequence continues at coordinate 7,594,660 of NC_083448.1, read as the reverse complement.
GACAGACTGTGCCCAGTGTTCCTGTTACTGGAGAGTGTTTGATATTTTCAGAATGCTGTTCTCTGTTATGGACAGAGTGCACACAGGGTTCCTGTTACTGGGGTGTGTTTGATGATTTCAGAATGCTGTTGCCTGTTCTGGACCGACTGTACACAGGGTTCCTGTTACTGGAGTATGTTTGATATTTTCAGAATGCTGTTCTCTGTTCTGGACAGACTGTACACCGGCTTCCTGTTACTGGGGAGTGTTTGATGTTTTCAGAATGCTGTTCTCTGTTCTGGACAGACTGTACACAGGGTTCTTTTTACTGGGGAGTGTCTGATATTTTCAGAATGCTGTTCTCTGTTTTGACCAGACTGTACACAGGGTTCCTGTGACTGGGGGTGTTTGATGTTTTCAGAAAGCTGTTCTCTATTCTGGACAGACTGTACACAGGGTTCCTGTTAGTGTGGATTGTTTGATGTTTTCAGAAAGCTGTTCTCTGTTCAGGACAGTCTGTACACAGGGTTCCTGTTACTGGGGAGGGTTTGATATTTTCAGAATTCTGTTGCCTGTTCGGGACAGACTGTACACAGGGTTCCTGTTACTGGGGAGGGTTTGATATTTTCAGAATGCTGTTGTCTGTTCTGGACAGACTGTACACTGGATTCCTGTTACTGTGGAGTGTCTGATATGTTCAGAATGCTGTTCTCTGTTTTGAACAGACTGTACACAGGGTTCCTGTTACTGGGGAGTGTTTGATGATTGCAGAATGCTGTTCTCTGTTCTGGACAGACTGTACACCGGATTCCTGTTACTGGGGAGTGTTTGATGTTTTCAGAATGCTGTTCTCTGTTCTGGACAGACTGTACACAGGGTTCCTGTTACTGGAGAGTGTTTGATGTTTTCAGAATGCTGTTGCCTGTTCTGGACAGACTGTACACAGGCTTCCTGTTACTGGGGAGTGTTTGATGTTTTCAGAATGCTGTTCTCTGTTCTGGACAGACTGTACACAGGATTCCTGTTCCTGGGGACTGTTGGATGTTTTCAGAATGCTGGTGCCTCTTCTGGACAGACTGTACACAGGCTTCCTGTTACTGGAGAGTGTTTGATAATTTCAGAATGCTGTTCTCTGTTCTGGACAGACTGGACACGGGGTTCCTGTTACTGGGGAGTGTTTGATGTTTTCAGAATGCTGTTCTCTGTTCTGGACAGACTGTACACAGGGTTCTTTTTACTGGGGAGTGTCTGATATTTTCTGAATGCTGTTCTCTGTTCTGGACAGACTGTACACAGGATTCCTGTTACTATGGAGTGTCTGATATTTTCAGAATGCTGTTCTCTGTTTTGACCAGACTGTACACAGGGTTCCTGTGACTGGGGGGTGTTTGATGTTTTCAGAATGCTGTTCTCTATTCTGGACAGACTGTACACAGGGTTCCTGTTAGTGTGGAGTGTTTGATGTTTTCAGAAAGCTGTTCTCTGTTCAGGACAGTCTGTACACAGGGTTCCTGTTACTGGGGAGTGTTTGATGTTTTCAGAATGCTGTTCTCTGTTTTGAACAGACTGTACACAGGGTTCCTGTTAGTGTGGAGTGTTTGATGTTTTCAGAATGCTGTTGTCTGTTCTGGACAGACTGTACACAGGCTTCCTGTTACTGGGGAGTGTTTGATGTTTTCAGAATGCTGTTCTCTGTTCTGGACAGACTGTACACAGGATTCCTGTTCCTGGGGACTGTTGGATGTTTTCAGAATGCTGGTGCCTCTTCTGGACAGACTGTACACAGGCTTCCTGTTACTGGAGAGTGTTTGATAATTTCAGAATGCTGTTCTCTGTTCTGGACAGACTGTACACAGGGTTCCTGTTCCTGGGGAGTGTTTGATGTTTTCACAATGCTGTTGCCTGTTCTGGACAAACTGTTCTCCAGGTTCCTGTTACTGGGTCGTGTTTGATGTTTTCAGAATGCTGTTCTCTGTTCTGGACAGACTGTACACAGGATTCCTGTTCCTGGGGACTGTTGGATGTTTTCAGAATGCTGGTGCCTCTTCTGGACAGACTGTACACAGGCTTCCTGTTACTGGAGAGTGTTTGATGTTTTCAGAATGCTGTTCTCTGTTCTCGACAGACTGTACACAGGATTCCTCTTACTGTGGAGAGTCTGAGATTTTCCAAATGCTGTTGCCTGTTCTGGACTTAGGATACACAGGGTTCCTGTTACTGGGGAGTTTTTGATGTTTTCAGAATGCTGTTGCCTGTTCTGGACAGACTGTACACAGGGTTCCTGTTCCTGGGGAGTGTTTGATGTTTTCAGAATGCTGTTCTCTGTTCTGGACAGACTGTACACATGGTTCCTGTTACTGGAGAGTGTTTGATATTTTCAGAATGCTGTTCTCTGGTCTTGACAGACTGTACACAGGGTTCCTGTTACTGGGGAGTGTTTGATATTTTCAGAATGCTGTTCTCTGGTCTTGACAGACTGTACACAGGGTTCCTGTTACTGGGGAGTGTTTGATATTTTCAGAATGCTGTTCTCTGTTCTGGACAGACTCTATGCAGGGTTCCTTTTTCTGGGGAGTGTTTGAAGTTTACAGAATGTTGTTCTCAGTTCTGGACAGACTGTACTGAGTGTTCCTGTTACTGGGGTGTGTTTGAAGTTTTCAGAAAGTTGTTCTCTGTTCTGAACAAACTGTATACAGGGTTCCTGTTACTGGGGAGTGTTTGATGATTTCAGAATGCTGTTCTCTGTTCTGGACAGACTGTACACAGGGTTCCTGTTACTGGGGAGTGTTTGATGTTTTCAGAATGCTGTTCTCTGTTCTGGACAGACTGTACACAGGGTTCCTGTTACTGGGGAGTGTTTGATGTTTTCAGAATGCTGTTCTCTGTTCTGGACAGACTGTACCTAATTGCAGATGACTCAAAGGTTGGAGGTGCCGTTGATAATTTTGAGGGCTATTGCAGGCTGCAGTGTGACAGAGACAGGATGCAGAGCTGGGCTGAGAAATGGCAGATGGAGTTCAACCTGGATAAATGAGAAGTGATGCATTTTGTAAGGTCGAACTCGAATGCTGAGTACAGGATTAAAGACTGGATTCTTGGCAGTGTAGAGGAACAGAGGGGCCTTGGTGTTCAAGTACATAGATCCCTCAAAGTTGCCACCCAAGTGGATAGGGTTATTAAGAAAGTATATGGTGTTATGGCCTTCATTAACAGGGGGATTGAGTTTACGAGCCTTGAGGTTTTGCTGCTGCCGGGACTGGAGGGCTTGTCTTATGAAGAAAGGTTGAATAAGCTCGGACATTTCTCTCTGTAGAGAAGGAGGAAGAGAGGAGACCGGGTCGAGGTGTACAAACTAATGAGAGGAATAGATAGAGTCAATAGCCAGAGACTTTTCCCCAGGGCAGGATTGACTGGTACGAGGGGTCATAGTTTGAAGATATTAGGAGAAAGGTATAGAGGAGACGTCAGAGGTAGGTTCTTTACACAGAGAGATGTGAATGCATGGAATGTGTTGCCAGCTGTGGTGGTGCAAGCAGAGTCACTGGGGACGTTTAAGCGACTGCTGGACATGCACATGGATAGCAGGGAGTTGAGGGGTGTGAAGGTCAAGTTACTATATTTCACATTAGGATTAAATCATCGTGGGCTAAAGGGCCTGTCCTGTGCTGTACTGTTCTATGTTCTACCAGGGACCCAGGTTTGATTCCAGCCTCGGGCGACTGTCTGTGTGCAGTTTGCACATTCTCCCCGTGTCTGCGTGGGTTTCCTCCAGGTGCTCCGGTTTCCTCCCACAGTCCAAAGATGTGCAGGTCAGGGTGAATTCGCCATGCTAAATTACCCATAGTGCTCAGCGCGTGTATCGGGGGAAACGAGTTTGGGTGGGTTACTCTTGGGAGGGTTGGACTGGTTGGGCCGAAGGCCTTGTTTCCACACTGTAGGGAATCGAATCTAATCTCATCTCAGTCCACACCGGCCATCTGAAGAGTACCCCATTTACTCCTATTACTCTACCCTGCAACTAACCTGCTCATTCCTGACCCCTACAGGGTAACTTCCCACAACCAATCCACCCTAACCTGCACATCCCTGAGCACTATGGGCAATTTAGCATGGCCAATCCACCCTAACCTGCACATCCCTGAGCACGATGGGTAATTTAGCATGGCCACCCCATCCTCACCTGCACATCCCTGAGCACTATGGGTAATTTAGCATGGCCACCCCATCCTCACCTGCACATCCCTGAGCACTATGGGTAATTTAGCACGGCCAATCCACCCTAGCCTGCACATCCCTGAGCACTATGGGTAATTTCGTATGGCCAATCCACCCTCACCTGCACATCCCTGAGCACTATGGGTAATTTAGCATGGCCAATTCACCCTCATCTGCACATCCCTGAGCACTATGGGGAAATTACCACAGCCAATCCACCCGAACCTGCACATCCCTGAGCACGATGGGTAATTTAGCATGGCCAATCCACCCTAACCTGCACATCCCGGAACACTATGGGGTAATTTAGCACGGCCACCCCATCCTAACCTGCACATCCCTGAGCACTATGGGTAATTTAGCACAGCCAATCCACCCTAACTTGCACACCCCTGAGCACTATGGGTAATTTAGCATGGCCAATCCACCCTAACCTGCACATCTTTGGACTGTGGGAGGAAACCAGAGCACCCGGAGGAAACCCACACAGACCCGGGGGCAGAATGGTCACACTCCACACAGACAGTCGCCCGAGGCTGGAATTGAACCCGGGTCCCTGGCGCTGTGAGGCTGCAGTGCTGACCTCTGTGATGCCCATCGGGTGAACGTCAGATGACATCGCCACTGAGGGCCTGGCTGGAACACTTCATGAGACAATGTTGAGAGAAGGACCAGGGCTATTTCCCCCCCCCCACCCCAAGCCCCCTGTAGATGTTGCTAAAACAGCCTGTCTGCTCGCTTTCACTTGCTGTGTGTCAGGAGGAGCACTGGTGACCAACCATCCCAGGGAGGGAGAAGGCAGTGGGTTCCGCAGATGTGAACCGAGAACCCACGAGTGCTGGAGGAACTCAGCGGGTCTGGCAGGATCTGCAGAGAGCGAGGAACAGAGCTCGGCTCTGATTTGTCAGAGGCCAGCTCCAGATCAGAGTTATACTGTTATTTGGACATGGGGTAAACACTCTCCCCTTCCCCACCCCCACCGCTGCTAATTTAAACCAGCAACAGAGATAAGGTTCACCCTGCGCTGGAACCTTCTCAGGAGGCAGAGAACTCCCCCAAAAGTAACTATTTAAAGTAAAAATGAACAGCTTTATTCTTTAAGTCCAACGGGGAATATTAAAACCAACAACTGTTTCCAATTCCTTTCTCTGAAACCTATCTTTTACCTCCCACTCTATAATACTCGTCTGATTAAAAAAGAATCCTGATTAAGATTTAAAACAAACAGAAATCCCGTTCGCAAATCAGTCAGCTTTGCCGAATTTCCCCTGTGGATTCTCTCCAGGTTGGTTTTGTTGTTCTGCGGTACAGACTCCCCACAGGCAGGTCCCTCTGAGAGCTTTTCGGCTGGCAGCCTCCATCTGTCTGTCTTTTTGGCGGTTCTCTCTCTCAACTGTTCAAAAATGTCCAGTTTTCTACCCCAAAACATCTGATCAGTTCATTGGTTTTAATGTTCTCAAAATACCAAATTCAAACTTGATTGGAGTTTGGTATCTTGGGGCATAATGTAAACCAATTGGCCAAATTGGAACTTGTTTTTGTCTCATGGCAACCCAGTTACTGCTCGCTGTTTCAGCCGAATGTTACACCGTAACCTTGGTCAGGACTCTCTGTGCTGTGTGAGAAGACCTTGCTCGCTTTTCAACTCTCCTCAAGGTCCAGGACCTGTACATCTTCATCAGGCTGCATTGTGTTTGCTGTATTTCTCTCTCTAGGTGTTGTCATGAGCTGTCCTGATAGGGCAGAATGAAATGCAGGCCGGGGTGTGTGTGTGTACGTGTGTGAGAGACACAGAGAGCGAGTGAGAAAGGGAAAAATTCGCTTCCATTTGCTGGAAGTGCATTTAATCAAGTGTTTTGGATCCTCCTGCAGTACATGAGCTCTGGGCCCTGAACGGGATGCTGCTGTTGGGTTGCTGTGTGATCATTGGACAGGGTATGTCTGTGTCTGTGTGAGTGTCCGTCTGTCTGTATCTGTCTGTGAGTGTGTGTGTCTGTGTGAGTGTCTGTGTGTGCGCCTGCCTCTGTGCGTGTGTGTGTGTATGTGTGTGTCTGTGTCTGTCTCTGTGCGTGTGTGTACATGTGTGTGTCTGTGTGAGTGTATGCGTGTCTGTGTGTGTGCGCATGCCTCTGCACGTGCGTGTGTATGTGTGTGTGTGTGTCTGTGTGCTGGCAGACCGGTGCCCACGACATGCCCAGTCACCATCCTCTGGCCTGTTAGTTCCCTGTCCAATAGAGCTGGGGAAACCCGCAGAGGTGCCCTGCTCAGTCTTTTCTTGGGACGAATGCAGGCAATGACATTGTGAGTGTACAGCAGTTCCCTGGACAGCTGACAGTGCGGCCAAGCCTGTTCAGCCCTGGTGTGGGGGTTTCAGTGTGGAATCGAATGTTCTTTCCTCACTGTCAGAGGAGCGACTACGCTCTGTTTGAGCACATCTATTACCTACTCTACCTAAAGCCTTACATAAGAATGCAGTAGCAGACTGTTATATAATCAGCTGCTTTGACAGAATAGGTTAACATTCGAGTAAAGAGCCTCACTGTCTCTCTAATGTGTAGAATAATATGCAAGTCTTCTGCTGACTTAGCGATGTGTAAAGTGCTTGAAGTAGTGAATTTCAGAAACTTCAGAGGAGCTGTCTCAGTGTGAAAGCACTTGGCGTGAAAGCGCTTCCCAGGGGAACTGTGAGAGTGCTTCCTGGATGGGAGTTGGCTCTCTCCCTGATTCACTCGGATCAGCGTTGTCTGCCAGCACTCCACCCCCACCCCCACCCTGGCGCTCTGACGCAGCAGGGCGGTCAAGATCCCAGAGCTTACCCTCAGTCCCAGCCCGGGGGCCTGGCCGGGCTGGTGGGCTTGAGGAGGAAGTGGGCCAGCAGACCCTCGCGAGATGCCATGGTTGATGAAAGGGTGGGGGGGATGGGGAGTAGAGCGTGGAGCTGGAAGAATACTGTGGAGTGTCACGGTGGCTCAGTGGTTAGCTGCTGTCTCACAGCGCCACGGATCTGGGTTCAATCCCAGCCTCGGGGGGGACTTTGCACATTCTCCCCGTGTCTGTGTGGGTTTCCTCCCACAGTCCAAAGATGTGCAGGTTAGGGTGAATTGGCCGTGCTAAATTACCCATAGTGCTCAGGGATGTGCAGGTTAGGGTGGATTGGCCATGCTAAATTACCCATAGTGCTCAGGGATGTGCAGGTTAGGGTGGATTGGCCATGCTAAATTACCCATAGTGCTCAGGGATGTGCAGGTTAGGGTGGATTGGCCATGCTAAATTACTCATAGTGCTCAGGGATGTGCAGGTTAGGGTGGATTGGCCATGCTAAATTACCCATAGTGCTCAGGGATGTGCAGGTTAGGGTGGATTGGCCATGCTAAATTACCCATAGTGCTCAGGGATGTGCAGGTTAGGGTGGATTGGCCATGCTAAATTACCCATAGTGTTAGGTGCATGAGTCAGAGGGAAATGGGTCTGGGTGGGTTACTCTTCGGAGGGCTGGTGTGGTCTGGTTGGGCCGAAGGGCCTGTTTCCACACTGTAGGGTCATCTCATCTCACCTCATCAAGTGCAGCGGGTCAGGCAAGGACGTTGAACCCCCCCACCTCCCACTGTGACGCTGCCCGGCCCACCATGTTTTCTCCAGCTCCGGTCTGACTCTGCAGGGGAAGGGAAGACAGGGCGAGTCCCCTTGGAAACTGGGAGCTGCTGTTACGGACACCCAGAGAACGCAGCCCCTTCCCCCCACCAAGGAGCTTCACTCCCAGCCAACCCAAGACAGATCACTCAATCTCATTGGCCTGTGTTGGTTGGCGGATCGGGAGGATGCCCTGCCCAAAGCCAGCTCCCCTTCCCCGTTGAGAGGGAGGTCAGCAATGACAGAGGGCCATTGGTGAGTGGACCTTGTTGGTGTGGGGGCATGGGATGCCAGGTTGGCACCAGGCGGTGGGTTTCCTTCCTGAAAGGGCACCGGCTGGGTTTCGGCAACAGCCGATGGCAGCAGTTGGTGTCCCCATGACTGTGTCAATGCCCTCACTGTGGGATCTGGCAGAAGGTTGGCGCCTCATTGAGAGAGATGCAGCTGGGGTTTCGAAGCGAGTTTCCCCGAGTGGGCAGGGCTGTCCTGGCCCTCCGATCAGTTTTAGGACAGAACATCGGTCAGGCCACTGCTGGAATATCGTGTGCAATTCTGGTCTCCTTCCTATCGGAAAGATGTTGTGAAACTTGAAAGGGTTCAGAAAAGATTTACAAGGATGTTGCCAGGGTTGGAGGGTTTGAGCTACAGGGAGAGGCTGAACAGGCTGGGGCTGTTTTCCCTGGAGCGTCGGAGGCTGAGGGGGTGACCTTATAGAGGTTTATAAAATCATGAGGGGCATGGGTAGGGTAAATAGACAAAGTCTTTTCCCCCTGGGGTGGGGGAGTCCAGAACTAAAGGGGCATAGGTTTAGGGTGAGAGGGGAAAGATAGAAAAGGGACCGAAGGGCCATCTTTTTCACTCAGAGGGTGGTACGTGTATGGAATGAGCTGCCAGAGGAAGTGGTGGAGGCTGGTACAATTGTGACATTTAAGAGGCATTTGGATGGGTATATGAATAGGAAGGGTTTGGAGGGATATGGGCCGGGTGCTGGCAGGTGGGACTAGACTGGGTTGGGATACCTGGGTCAGCATGGACGGGTTGGACCGAAGGGTCTGTTTCCGTGCTGTATATCTGTGTGACTCTATGCTTCCACAAAGGATTTGCCCTTCAGTCCAACCCTGGGTCAAGGTGGGGGAAAATGGCAGGAGGAGGGTCAGATTGCTGCTGACCAGCCTGGTCCTGCCCTGGAGAGGTCGGCGAATCGATGGGTTTCAAAACATGGTCCCTGGCGCTGTGAGACAACAGTGCCAACGTGCCCGGCCCTACCGGGTCAAATATAAACTGAGTGCTGGTCGTCACCTGGAATATCAGCAAATAACCTGTCCTGTGTGTGTTTTTTTTAAATAACTGCTCCCTCTTTAAATGGAGAACGATGACCAACAACGGGTGACCTGAGGGAGGATGCAGAGGGGAGAATGGGTGAATGGGAGAACCAACACAGTCTGATGGCGAACTCAGCAAGGTCAGGGGCACAGGGACATTGCTCAGCACTTGGAACATCTCTACGCTCTCCCAGTCAGGGACTGAGGGGGCTCGGAGGGGAACTTTCCAGGGAGGTGGTGTTCCCGTGTACCTGCTGCCCCTTGTCTTACCCCGATGGAAGTGGCCGTGGGGTTTGGAAGGTGTTGTCTGAGGGACCCTGGGGGAGTTGCTGTAGATGGTACCCACTGCTGTTACTGAGCGTTGGTGGGGGTGGAGGGAGTGGCGGGGTTTGTGGGTGTGCGGACAATCGAGCGGGCGACTGCTTCGTAGTATCATTCTGCTGCTGTTGATGGCCCACAGTGACTCGAGGACGCCAAGCTTTGAGTTACTAGATGGGTTTGAAGTCTGTCCCGTTGAGCACGGTGATAGTGCCACACAACACGATGGAGGGTGTGACCAGGACAGGACTTTGTCTCCATGAGGACAGGACAGTGATCACTGTTACAGATACTGACATGGACAGATACATCTGCAGCAAGCAAATTGGGAACAATGATGTCAACTAGGGATTTCGCGACATTTCGTTCCCTGCAGAACCAATGCAGCCCCGTCTCTGTCCCTGTACAGTGCTGCCCGGTCTCTGTCCGTGTACAGTACGGCCCGGTCTCTGTCCGTGTACAGTGCAGCCCGGTCTCTGTCCGTGTACAGTGCGGCCCGGTCTCTGTCCGTGTACAGTGCTGCCCGGTCTCTGTCCCTGTACAGTGCTGCCCGGTCTCTGTCCGTGTACAGTGCGGCCCGGTCTCTGTCCGTGTACAGTGCTGCCCGGTCTCTGTCCGTGTACAGTGCGGCCCGGTCTCTGTCCGTGTACAGTGCTGCCCGGTCTCTGTCCGTGTACAGTACGGCCCGGTCTCTGTCCGTGTACAGTACGGCCCGGTCTCTGTCCGTGTACAGTGCGGCCCGGTCTCTGTCCGTGTACAGTGCTGCCCGGTCTCTGTCCGTGTACAGTGCGGCCCGGTCTCTGTCCATGTACAGTGCGGCCCGGTCTCTGTCCTTGTACAGTGCGGCCCGGTCTCTGTCCGTGTACAGTGCTGCCCGGTCTCTGTCCGTGTACAGTACGGCCCGGTCTCTGTCCGTGTACAGTGCAGCCCGGTCTCTGTCCGTGTACAGTGCGGCCCGGTCTCTGTCCGTGTACAGTACGGTCCAGTCTCTGTCCGTGTACAGTGCTGCCCGGTCTCTGTCCGTGTACAGTACGGCCCGGTCTCTGTCCGTGTACAGTGCTGCCCGGTCTCTGTCCGTGTACAGTGCGGCCCGGTCTCTGTCCGTGTACAGTGCGGCCCGGTCTCTGTCCGTGTACAGTGCTGCCCGGTCTCTGTCCGTGTACAGTACGGCCCGGTGTCTGTCCGTGTACAGTACGGCCCGGTGTCTGTCCGTGTACAGTACGGCCCGGTCTCTGTCCGTGTACAGTGCGGCCCGGTCTCTGTCCGTGTACAGTGCTGCCCGGTCTCTGTCCGTGTACAGTACGGCCCGGTGTCTGTCCGTGTACAGTACGGTCCGGTCTCTGTCCGTGTACAGTGCTGCCCGGTCTCTGTCCGTGTACAGTACGGCCCGGTCTCTGTCCGTGTACAGTGCGGCCCGGTCTCTGTCCGTGTACAGTGCGGCCCGGTCTCTGTCCGTGTACAGTACGGCCCGGTCTCTGTCCGTGTACAGTGCTGCCCGGTCTCTGTCCGTGTACAGTACGGTACGGTCTCTGTCCGTGTACAGTGCTGCCCGGTCTCTGTCCGTGTACAGTGCGGCCCGGTCTCTGTCCGTGTACAGTGCGGCCCGGTCTCTGTCCGTGTACAGTGCGGCCCGGTCTCTGTCCGTGTACAGTACGGCCCGGTCTCTGTCCGTGTACAGTGCTGCCCGGTCTCTGTCCGTGAACAGTGCTGCCCGGTCTCTGTCCGTGTACAGTGCTGCCTGGTGTCTGTGTGGTAACAGTCCCTGTGACGTTGATGTTTGACAGTGATTCCCTGTCACCACCAGCGATGGGATGAGCAGTGAAACGTGGGGGGGAGGGAGGTTAGCATTGGGTTAACCAGCTGACCCTGAGCCCTGCAGCCAGTCAATGCCAAGTGTCTCATGTGTGAGTTATTGGAACAGACAGTGACTGTGAATGAAGCACTGCGTGTCTGGGAGCACACACCGTGTGTTTGTGCTGTTAATGTTTGTGTTTGCCTATCCCCGGGTCATCTGCTCGCGTGCTGGTGGTCACATTCCCCTGAGTTTGACAGTGAGGTGCCCGAGCTACTGTGGTAGTGTGTGAGTCAGGCCCTACAACCAGCTGATGTCGAGATATAGGCCAGGGAGAAGGGAAATAGCTGTCAGCCCACACATACGCGTCACTGGGATTCCTCAGGGGCACTGCCAGAGACTGGAGGTCTTCCTCCAGTGTGTTTCTCTGACGCACACCATCATCCTGAATAACCTCCAGTTAAATCCTGGGAAACTCCAAACTCTGCTCCCTGTCCGTCGACACCATGGCAACACTCTGCGATGGGTACTTAACCCTGAGCTGAGTGTCCAGCCCCTCTTATATGCACCATCGCTGAGAATGACAATCTCCAGGCTCTCCCTCACCTTCCTCCACCTCTCCATTGTTTAGCTCCCCCTGAAGCAGAAATCCTCCCGCCTCGCTGCATCCTTGAGTATTCCAGCGCTGCACTTGGGGAACGTTGCTGTGTCATGGTGAAGTCCCTTTGCCGTTCTGCCTGGTGTTGTCGCTGACTGTGACTGGAAACATGTTGTTGGTTTTGGAATCCTTCCCGGTTTCTGTCATCACCCCCAACTTCACAAGCCTGTCTGTGTGGAGTCGGCGCATTCTCCCCCGTGTCTGGGTGGGTTTCCTCCCACAGTCCAAGGATGTGTAGGTTAGGGTGGATTGGCCATGCTAACTTACCCATAGTGCTCAGGGATGTGCAGGTTAGGGTGGATTGGCCATGCTAACTTACCCATAGTGCTCAGGGATGTGCAGGTTAGGGTGGATTGGCCATGCTAAATTACCCATAGTGCTCAGGGATGTGCAGGTTAGGGTGGATTGGCCATGCTAACTTACCCATAGTGCTCAGGGATGTGCAGGTTAGGGTGGATTGGCCATGCTAACTTACCCATAGTGCTCAGGGATGTGCAGGTTAGGGTGGATTGGCCATGCTAAATTACCCATAGTGCTCAGGGATGTGCAGGTTAGGGTGGATTGGCCATGCTAAATTACCCATAGTGCTCAGGGATGTGCAGGTTAGGGTGGATTGGCCATGCTAAATTACCCATAGTGCTCAGGGATGTGCAGGTTAGGGTGGATTGGCCATGCTAAACTGCCCGTAGTGTTCGATGGATGAGTCAGGAGTAAATGTCAGGTCTGGGTGGGTTACTCTTCAGAGGGTTGGTGTGGACTGGTTGGGCCTGTTTCCACACTGTAGGGAATCCAATCTAATCTGTGAGTTGCACTGATCCATCGAGCTCTGACCCCCCACCCCCTTTCCAGCCTGTAATTCACGATCTCCACGCTGTACGTGTGTTCCTTCAGGTGGCTGGGCCTTGCAGTCTCCATTACCCCACCAGAGGCACCACGGTCAGTGAGTTCCCAGACCACCTGGTTAGCTTCCCCTGTCAGATTTCCCTTGGTGAGTTATCAGGCAGTTGGTGATCCCCCTTGACCCACAAGCTGTGCTGTGAAGGCAGCTGGATCATATTCCCACCATGGCTCCGATCCCCAAGGCCTTGGGGATAACAATGGCAGAGACCTGAACATGAGAGTGGGGCTGGGTGCTCACTACAACGTAACCATGGGCCTTGTGTTATTCAGGGAAAGGCTGGTTCACTCTGGCTCTGGATTGGGAATGGTTTCAAATCCCAGTGTTGACATAGTCCCTGTCAAACCAGGGATGAAAATTCAGTCTGTGTATGTATCTTTGTATCTGTGTGTGTGTCTCTGTGTGTGTGTGTGTGTGTGTCTCTATGTGGATTTGTTTATATGTGTGTGTGTGTGTGTGTGTGTGTGTACCTCTCTATTTGTGTGTGTGTGTGTTTGTATGTCTGTGTGTGGACCTCTCTATCTGTGTGTGTGTGTGTGTGTACGTCTGTGTGTGGACCTCTCTATCTCTGTGCATGTGTATGTTTGTGTGTGCATCTCTCTATCTGTGTGTGTCTTTGTGTCTCTCTATCTGTGTGTGTGTGTATGCGTGTGTGTGTGGGGGGGGGCGTGTCTGTGTGTGTGTGTGTGTGTGTGTGTGCATGTCTGTGTATGGATCTCTCTATCTGTGTGTGTGTGTGTGTGTGTGTGCATGTCTGTGTATGGATCTCTCTATCTGTGTGTGTGTGTTTGTGTATGTGTGTGTTTGTATGTCTGTGAATGGATCTCTCTATCTGTGTGTGTTTGTGTGTGTGTATCTCTCTATCTGTGTGTGTGCATGTCTGTGTGCGTGTGTGTGGACCTCTCTATCTCTGTGTGCATGTGTATGTCTGTGTGTGCATCTCTCTATCTGTGTGTGTGTGTGTGTCTATCTGTGTGTGTGTGTGTATGTCTGTGTGTGCATCTCTCTATCTGTGTGTGTGTGTGTCTATCTGTGTGTGTGTGTATGTCTGTGTGTGCATCTCTCTATCTGTGTGTGTGTGTGTGTGTGTGTCTATCTGTGTGTGTGTGTGTGTGTGTGTATGTCTGTGTGTGCATCTCTCTATCTGTGTGTGTGTGTGTATGTCTGTGTGTGCATCTCTCTATCTGTGTGTCTCTGTGCCTGTGTGTCTCTCTATCTGTGTGTGTGTGTGTGTGTGGGGGGGGGGGGGGCGTGTCTGTGTGTGTGGGTATGTGTGTGTGTGTGTGCGTGTATGTGTCTTTGTGTGTGTGCGTATATGTGTGTGTGTCTGTGTGTGTGTGTGTGTGCGTATATGTGTGTGTGTCTGTGTGTGTGTGTGTGTGTGTGTGTGCATATATGTCTGTGCTGGGTTCCCCGGCCCTGTCCACAGCTGACCATTGTAACCTGTGTTTCTCCTCAGGCAGACGCTGCGACCAGTTTCCTCCGAGCTGCTCGATCTGGGAACTTGGACAAACTCCTCGACTACCTGAAGAATGGAACTGAGATCAACACGTGTAACCAGGTCAGTGTGCTGGCTTCGCCTCCCCCCTAAGGGGTCCAAGCTAAGGCCTGGACTCTTAACCTTCAGTGTTCAATCTCAACCTGAAACCCTCTCGGAATTCCTGTAGGGCTGCATTTGTCCTCAGCTCCAGCCTCATCATCTGTCAGTTGGTTTGCATGATGTTTGCTCACAGAGGTGGGACTTCACATTACCTGGAGATAATCAGATATCAACCAACAACCGAAGCATAACAATGCTGCAGAACCTCGACAGGTCTGGCAGCAAGAGAGCAGACATAACCTGAAACATCAACTCTGTATCTCTTTCTCTCTCTCTCTCTCTCTGTCGCCTGTCTCTCCGTCAACGGGGAACAGAGAGAGACCAACTGAACCCAAACGTTGGTTCAATCCTGACACAGGAGGCGGCCAGCAATCTCACATCAATCTGAGGGATACACGGTGTCCAGTGAGGGGAAGGAATGCGAGGAGTTGAGGGTTCAGAGCAAAATGATGTTGGCAACGTTGATGGGCACAGGTCAGGTACATTCTCAGGGTCAGTTGATCCACATCCCGAACCCCGTGAGGAAACGGCCCGAGCAATCAGGGACACATGAGTGGTTGTCTTCGGAGATTCATTGTATCGATGCTGGATCCATTGGAGGGTAGCTTTATTGGTGGCACGGTGGCTCACTAATTGGCACTGTGGCCTCACGGCGCCAGGGACCTGGGTTCGATTCCAACCTCAGGCACCTGTCTGTGTGTGGAGTTTGCACATTCTCTCCCCAGTGTCTGTGTGGGTTTCCTCGAGGTGCTCCGGTTTCCCCCCCCGCCACTGTCCAAAGATGTGTAGGTTAGGGTAGATTGGCCATAGGAAATTACCCATAGTGCTCAGGGATGTGTAGGTTAGGGTAGATTGGCCATAGGAAATTACCCGTAGTGCTCAGGGATGTGTAGGTTAGGGTGAATTGACCATGCTAAATTACCCATAGTGCTCAGGGATGTGTAGGTGAGGGTGGATTGGCCATGCTAAATTACCCATAGTGCTCAGGGATGTGTAGTTTAGGGTGGATTGGCCATGCTAAATTACCCATAGTGCTCAGGGATGTGCAGGTTAGGGTGGATTGGCCATGCTGAATTCCCCATAGTGCTCAGGGATGTGCAGATTAGCGTGGATTGCCATGCTAAATTACCCATAGTGCCCAGGGATGTGCAGGTTAGGATGGATTGGCCATGCTAAATTACCCATAGTGCTCAGGGATGTGCAGGTAGGTTGGATTGGCCATGCTTAATTACCCATATTGCTCAGGGGTGTGCAGGGTAAGATGGATTGGCCATGCTAAATTACCCATAGTGTTCGGGGTTGTGCAGGTTTGGGTGGATTATCCATGCTAAATTACCCATAGTGCTCATGGATGTGCAGGTTAGGATGGATTGGCCATGCTAAATTACCCATCATGCTCAGGGATGTGTAGGTTAGGGTGGATTGGCCATGCTAAATTACCCATAGTGCTCAAGGGTGTGCAGGTTAGGGTGGATTGGCCATTCTAAATTACCCATCGTGCTCAGGGGTATGCAGGTTAGGGTGGATTGGCCATGCTAAATTACCCATAGTGCTCAGGGATGTGTAGGTTCGGGTGGATTGGCCGTGGTAAATTACCCATAGTGCTCAGGGATGTGTAGGTTCGGGTGGATTAGCCATGCTAAATTACCCATAGTGCTCAGGGATGTGTAGGTTAGGGTGGATTGGCTCTGCTAAATTACCCATAGTGCTCAGGGATGTGTAGGTTCGGGTGGATTGGCTGTGGTAAATTACCCATAGTGCTCAGGGATGTGCAGGTCAGGGTGGATTGACCATGCTAAATTACCCATAGTGCTCAGGGATGTGTAGGTTCGGGTGGATTGGCTGTGGTAAATTACCCATAGTGCTCAGGGATGTGCAGGTTAGGGTGGATTGACCATGCTAAATTACCCATAGTGCTCGGGGATGTGTAGGTTCGGGTGGATTGGCTGTGGTAAATTACCCATAGTGCTCAGCGGAATGTGTCTGGCTGGGTTACTCTTCGGAGGGTTGGTGTGGACTTGCTGGGCTGAAGGGCCTGATTCCACACTGTCGGGAATCCAGTCGACTGTCACCCCACTGTTTAAAGAAGGAAGATAGAGTGCAAACAGGGAATTATTGAGTCTGACATCGGTCACGGAGAAGATTCTCGAGTCCGTTATAAAAGAATTCACGACAGAAGGCACTGAAAACAGTGACCAGGGTGAACAGAACATTTTGAGGAGGTGGCTTTTCGAGATGATGAGGAGCAGCCAGTGGATTTGGTTTAGTTACTCAGACTTTGAGAAGGTTTAGGCTGAGGTTAGTAGATAAGTAGAAAGCACATGGGATTGGGAATGCTGCCCTGACATGGATAGTGGACTGGCTGGAGTTGGAATAGGTGCATCTTCTTCCCAGTACTACGCTCTGATAAGTGTGATACCACAGTGCCCTCAGCTGTCCCGAATAGACGGACATGATGGAGACAAGGGACCGAAGTTTGCCAATGACACAAGGCTGGGTGGGAGGGTGGCCTGTGAGGGGGATACAGATCGGAACGGCAGATTCATGGGAAGAAATGTGAGCTGGTCCACTCTGAGCGCAGAAACAGGAAGGCAGGTGGTGACCTGAGTGGTGACGAAGTGGCAAAACGGGAGGTGCGGTGAGCCCTGGGTACACCTCTGAACCCAGTCGCTGAAAGTCAGCCGTGCAGGAGCTAGGGGGCTGGCGTGGGGTGGGGAGGCCAACGGGATATTGGGCTCTCCATGGCGAGAGGGTTGGAGTGCAGGAGCAGGGATGGACAGGCTGGGACAGCACCCTGGGGTAGTTTGTGTCTGTGTGTGTGTGTGTGTGTGTGTTTGTGTGTATGTAAGTGTGACTTATCTCTCTGACCGTGTGTGTGTGCCCCATCTCTCTGACCGTGTGTGTCTCTGTGTGTGTGAGTGTGACCTATCTCTCTGACTGTGTGTGTGTGTGTGTGACCTATCTCTCTGACCATGTGTGTCTCTGTGTGTGTGTGTGTGTGTGTGAGACCTATCTCTCTGACCATGTGTGTCTCTGTGTGTGTGAGTGTGACCTATCTCTCTGACCGTGTGTGTGTGTGTGACCTATCTCTCTGACCGTGTGTGTGTGTGTGTGTGTGTGTGACCTATCTCTCTGACCATGTGTGTCTCTGTGTGTGAGTGTGACCTATCTCTCTGACTGTGTGTGTGAGAGAGTGAGACCTATCTCTCTGACCGTGTGTGTGTGTGTGTATGTGTGCGTGATCTATCTCTCTGACTGTGTTTGTGTATGAGTGTGTATGTGTGTGAGACCTATCTCTGACCGTGTGTGTGTGCATGATCTGTCTCTCTGACTGTGAGTGTGTATGTGTGTGTGTGTGAGACCTATCTCTCTGACCGTGTGTGGGTGTGTGTGTTGTGTTTGTGTGGGCGTGCGCAGTTTGGGGTCTCCTGATCTGAGGATGGATGTTCTGGTGTTGGAGGGAGGGCAGCGGTGGCTTTCCCAGACGGATTCCTGGGACTGACGGATGGAGCGAGACTCACCCGGGACTCAAAATGTTAGCGCTGTTTCTGGTTTTCCAAATGCTGCCAGATCCACTGAGTTTCTCCAGCATTGTCCAAGTTTGTTCCGGATCTCAAGCACCTGGAGTGTTGTTCTGGAGTTGTGTTGGAAGGCTGTGTTCACCAGGAACGTGTGGGTCCAGATATCAGGGAAGGATTGACAGACTGCGACTGTTGGAAACATTGATAGAGGTGGTTTCACATTCTGATACCGAGAGAGAAAGTCCCCTGTTGTGGGAGAAAAGTGAAATGAGAGGCCATCGGTGTCCGAGAGAGAGAATCGAGGGTCCCAAAATCATGAGAGGGCTGGACAGAGGTGGGCAGGGAGACGCTGTTCCTGCTCAGAGAAGGATGAACAGTCATGGGACCATCGAGTGACATTAACGTGCTGAGGAAGGCAGGGTGATGGGGGGAGAGAGAGCGGTGAGGGTGTGGAGATGTGGGAGAGGCAGGTTCAGTCAAGGCGCAGGAGAGGGATGGGAGTTTGGATGGAGATGGTGCGCGATAACGTCGGCACTGGGTAGCGTCACTGGTTGGAAGGCTTGGTGCTGGCACTGCGGGCCGAATGGCTTCCTGCGGCTGTGCGTTGTGTGAGCGACGCCACGTTGGCTGTCCGCAACGTTGGGGAAAGGAGGGAAGCTCAGAGGCTGGAAGTCTCAGCCTGCCTTCCGGTCTGGTCTTCCCCTGGGTTGGATTCCTCCAGCGTTCCTCGTCGGCCCAGCTCGGGAATCTTTCACCCGATCCAGACTCTCACCGACCTCCTGCTGGGAAGGTTGAGTCCGAGTGGGAGAAAGGCCAACCGTTCTGTCTGGGAAAGCAGTTTGCCTCACCCCTCTCTCTCTCTCTCGTTGAAGTTATGAAAACACCCTGCAATTCCCACCTCCACCCGGTCAAGTCACCCTCGGGGTCTTGTGAGTTCCACCTCTGACCGCTGGAAAGCCCACCCTCTCCGGGAAACCCCTCTCTCTCTCTCAACTGCTAGTCGTGCACCAGCGTTCTTCCCTCTGACCAGGGCAGGCTCCTGGTGTCCCTGTGGAGCCCAAGCGGGAGCTTCCATCCTCGTATGTTCAACTCCGCTCGCAATGAGCTGCAGAGGAACCTTGCTGAAACGTCGACCCTCCCTCAGCTCCTCGGATGCTGCCTGACCTTTCCCAGCGCCCCCCCCCCCCCCCTCGCCGTACCTGCTCCCCGATCCTGTCCGTGCACCAGGGTGTCCCAGAGCTCTGTGGGGCACTGCTTTGCTCACAAGCGCTGCGGATTGCAGCATGGCACATGAGCCCTCCCGCCCTTTGACCTTCCAGTCGCCACCCTGACCGATCTCTCAGGCTCTGTCGCTCCCTGGCTGTGGGGTCCCCTCACACGGAACACGGGTGTGTGAGCTGGAGAAGAGCAGAGGCCTTCTCTCTCCTCCCAGTGGGCGACCGCGTGCTACGCCATGCACCCAGCGAGTGACCCAGCTCAGATTTGTGCCTGACGTCCTCTCTGAGCACCCATTCCCCTCAGCGAGCCCTGCTAGCTCAGTTTACCAGTGGTACACCACCCCGACAGCACGTGCCCCCTCCTCAAAGAGCCCCACACTCAGTTGGTGGTCTAAAGGCTCTCTTTCAGAGCTTGACCTTGGGCTCGATGAGTATTGAACATCTTCCTTCCTGAGCCACAGCCCTCGAATCCTCCTTCAACCCCCCTCCCAACGTCTCCCTGGTAACCGGCCCCCACAGCTCCATTGCGGGCCCATGTATTCTCCCCCCTTGCCCGCCAGAACGTATGATGTGTGGTCTCTGACCCTCGAGCATCCTGCACATCCCTGAGCACTATGGGTAATTTAGCATGGCCAATCCACCCTAACCTGCACATCCCTGAGCACTATGGGTAATTTAGCACGGCCAAGCCGCCTCAACCAGACCCTCCCCGCTCGCAAAAACGCCGAGAGATCTCCGAGTCTCGATGTGGTTTCGCCCTCGCTCACCCCTCCTCCTGCCAAGAGGGCCGGCGTAGTTCTGGGAACCATTCCAGTCCGACCCACCCCCACCCCCACCCCCTGCTGCTGAATCAGCCGACGCCATGACCCACAGAGAGAGAGAGAGATTAGGGGGAAAAGGGTGGGTCTGCGGTGTTCCGGACTGATAGGGTCCTGGCGTAGCTGGTGTGCCGAGGGTGTGGTGTGTGACTGAGGGCAGACTGTGAGGTCAGTGAGGTGCGGGGCTGGTCCGCTCCTGTCAGACAGCAAGCTTCGGTCAACATGATGGATCCCATCGAACCCCATCGCCCCATGTCGCAGAGTCAGACAGCAAGAGGCCCTTCGGCCCATCGAGTCTGAATAACAACTTCCCTCCCCCCACCCACCCCCTTGACAATTTTAATCCCACTTCCCAGCATTCCCTGGCAAAGCTGAGATCGAATGCTTTGGGCGTCACTGGTCACTTGCCGCTGATGTTGTCTGGCGGGGGGGACATGGTCGTCCTGTCTGGTGATTTCGCCAGGTTGGCACCTCATTCTCAGGGATGCCCAGTGCTGCTCCTGGCATTCCCTCGGGCGGTCTCCATTGAACCAGGGCTGTCCTCCCCCCAGCGTTGATGGTAATGGTTGAGTGGGGGGGGGGATATGCGAAGCCGTGAGAGATTACAGGTTGTGCTGGAGTGCCACTCTGCTGCTGTTGAAGGCCCACAGCGCCTCACGGATGCCCGTTTTTGAGCAGCCAGCCCCGTCCCGTTGAGCACACACGGTGGAGGGCATTCTCAATGTGAAGGCGGGACTTGGTCTCCACAAGGAACTGTGCGGTGGTCACTCTGACCCATACTGGAGGAACAATGGGCTGGATTCCCCATGTCACACACTCTGACAATCCCTCCCATCTGGGAGCAGGCCACTCAGCCCATCGATTCCACACCGACCCTCTGAACACCATCCCAACCAGACTCGATCCCTGTAACCCTGTATGTCCCATGGCTAATCCACCCCTAACCTGCACATCCCTGAGCACAATGGGTAATTTAACATGGCTAATCCACCCCTAACCTGCACATCCCTGAGCACTATGGGTAATTTAGCATGGCCAATCCACCCTAACCTGCACATCCCTGAGCACCATGGGTAATTTAGCATGGCCAATCCACCCTAACCTGCACATCCCTGAGCACTATGGGTAATTTAACATGGCTAATCCACCCCTAACCTGCACATCCCTGAGCACTATGGGTAATTTAGCATGGCTAATCCACCCCTAACCTGCACATCCCTGAGCACTATGGGTAATTTAGCATGGCCAATCCACCCTAACCTGCACATCCCTGAGCACTATGGGTAATTTAGCATGGCCAATCCACCCTAACCTGCACATCCCTGAGCACAATGGGTAATTTAGCACGGCTAATCCACCCTAACCTGCACATCCCTGAGCACTATGGGTAATTTAGCATGGCCAATCCACCCTAACCTGCACATCCCTGAGCACTATGGGTAATTTAGCATGGCCAATCCACCCTAACCTGCACATCCCTGAGCACTGTGGGTAATTTAGCATGGCCAATCCACCCTAACCTGCACATCCCTGAGCACTATGGGTAATTTAGCATGGCCAATCCACCCTAACCTGCACATCCCTGAACACTATGGGTAATTTAACATGGCTAATCCACCCCTAACCTGCACATCCCTGAGCACTATGGGTAATTTAGCATGGCCAATCCACCCTAACCTGCACATCCCTGAGCACTATGGGTAATTTAGCATGGCCAATCCACCCTAACCTGCACATCCCTGAGCACTATGGGTAATTTAGCACGGCCAATCCACCCTAACCTGCACATCCCTGAGCACTGTGGGTAATTTAGCATGGCCAATCCACCCTAACCTGCACATCCCGGAGCACTATGGGTAATTTAGCATGGCCAATCCACTCTAACCTACACATCCCTGAACACTATGGGGCAATTTTCCAAGGCCAGTTCACCCGAACCTGCACATCCCTGAGCACTATGGGTAATTTAGCACGGCCAATCCATCCTAACCTGCACATCCCTGAGCACTGTGGGTAATTTCACATAGCCAATCCACCCTAACCTGCACATCCCTGAGCACTATGGGGCAATTTCCCATGGCCGGTTCACCCTGACCTGCACGTCTTTGGGACTGTGGGAGGAAACCGGAGCACCCGGAGGAAACCCACGCAGACACGGGGAAACGCCACACAGAAAGTCACCCGAGGCTGGAGCCGAACCAGGGTCCCTGGCGCTGTGAGGCAGCAGTGCTAACCACTGAGCCACCGTGCCGCCCTGAAAATCTCGGGTCAGAAACCTTTCCGAAAATAACAGCTGCCCTGTGACAATCGACAAGTGCAGGAACTGACTGCGCGGCCTTTATCCGAAGAGTATTCAGGTTCCCGCCGGGTTCAAAGCCGAGCGTGCCCTTGGGCTGGTTTTCCCCACTCATTCCTGACAGCGGCCTACGGGTCCCAATCAGGCCTGCCCACGTTGCCATCTCTCCCGTTGAGTCGTCTGCCCGGGAGATGTGGCCTTCTCTCAGCCTCCCTTGTAGGCCTCAGGAAGCCTCAGGGTGGGACTGGCACTGGGGAGGGGTGGTCATTGGCTGTGTCTGCCGACTGGACCCCTTGAACACCGAGCGGGGCTCCCGGGCCTGAGGCAGGCGGCAGTGCTCTGGCCGGAGAGGATTTGGGGTCCAACCGGAACCACCTGCTGCCTTAACCATCTCTCTTTCTCTCTCTCTCTCTCTCTCTCTCTGTGTGGGACTGAGGGGAGGGTGTTGCTCCAACTCTGGCGGTCGGAACGGCTGAGAGCATGCCCAGAGGAGCTGGCTGAGGAGTGGAGAGGGGTCGGGAAGAGACTGGAGAGGCTGGTTCGGAAGCAGGAACGCGCCCGGGAGAGCCAGCAGCCCTCAGTCCACGCCGCGAGGCCTAGTCAGCTTCCGAAGCCTGGGACGCCCCTGGGGGGCGGGGGGCTCGAAGCGAGGTGGCATCCCGCGTGAGGAAGCGTGACGGGGCCCCTCCTGCAGTCTCCGTTGGGTTAGATGGTAAATTTTGGTCTAAATGCAGAGGAATATCACACTTGTGGGAAAGGTCCAACCTCATATGTCCTGTATTGCTGAAAGTGGGATGTATGTGGTTAGACCTATGCCAGAGGTTGTGTATTCTTGCTCATCAAGGCCTGAACGTGCCATCTGACTGCAGCCCAGGATCGTCAGCCCCGGGTGTCTGACCCACCCGCAAGGGACAACATCACAGCGTGCAGGAAAAGAGCACGGTCTCCATCAGAAATCAGAAGGAAAGATTCTCTCTCTCTCTCTCTCTCCCCTGCTCGCTCAACGCGGAGCAGTCAGGTGACATGGCTTTGGCCAGAGAGAGACACTCGGCAGTCCTGGCCTGTCTTTCCGTTTGACTGTGAGGAAGGTTCCCCCTCAGCTTCCTCATGAAGACGGTGCTCCTTCTGTCACAGCCTATCAAATCTCCAGAGGCTGGGCCTGTGGTGACAGGATCACTGGATCTCCCATCGAAGTGCGAACACTCGGAGGAAGTGGGATTCAAAATTCGGACACGCATCTCAAGTGTGCCGCTCATCCTATCTGGGTCGGTAATATCCCGTTTGTGTTGGACTGAATTGAATTTATTGTCCCGTGTACCGAGACACAGTGAAAAGCTTTGTCTTGCGAGCAATACAGGCCGATCACAGAGTTAAGGAGCATCGATAAGTAAATAATAGGTAAACAGCAGCAAAAACAAAAACACAGGGACAGGCGAATGTTAAGAGTTTGTGAGTCCATTCAGTATTCTAACAACAGTAGGGTAGAAACTGTTCCGAAACCAGCTGGTGGGTGTGTTCAGGCTTCTGTACCTTCCCCCCCGATGGTAGAGGTTGTAGAAAAACATTGCCAGGGTGGGATGGATCTTTGAGAATGCTGGAGGCCTTTCCCTGACAGTGGGCCTGGTAGATGGATTCTATAGATGGGAGGTTGGCCTTTGGGATTGTCTGAGTTCACCCCTCTCTGTAACCGTCTCCGATATTGAATGGTACAGTTGCCGTACCAGGTAGTGATACATCCAGGCAGAATGGCACACCTATAAAAGTTGGCAAGGGTATTCACCATCGTGCCACATTCCCTCTGCTGCCTGAGGAGGAAGAGACGTTGTTGGGCCTTTGTAACCAGTACATCCACATGAAGAGTCCAAGAAAGTTTGTTGTGGATGACCCACTCCCAGGAGCTTGACACTCTCCCTCATTCCACCTCTGTGCTGTTAATGTGTAGGGGGACATGAGTAACATCCTGTGGAAAGTCACTAATGAGTTCCTTGGTTTTGCCGGCATTGAGAGCTCGGTTGTTCTCAGTGCACCATCTTCCACCTCCCGTCTGTAGTCTGTTTCATCGCCGACTGTGGTGGTGTCATTAGTGAACTTGTAAATGGCATTAGTCTGATATTTGGTGACGCAGTCATGGGTGTCCCGTGAGTATATTTTGGGAGAGGAATCTCCCATCTTCACCCGGTCTGGCCGACAAGTGACTCCAGACCCACAGCAATGTGAGTGACATTCTGCTGCGCCCAGAACAGCTGCTGAGAACGAATTGGCTCAGGGGCCGATTAATGTGACCGAATTCACCCTGCAGTTCGACAGGAACGGAGCTCAGAGCCTTCTCGCTCAGTTTACAGGTGGAGGGACGGGTAGTGTTGAGGAGGCGGCGGGGGAAGGATTTGGACAGATGAGGAGAGTGGGCAAGGAAGTGGCAGACGGAGTACGACGTGGGGAATTGTGAGGTGACGCACTTTGGTCAGGAGATGAGAGCCGTGGACGAAATGGGGAAAGGTCTTCAGAAATGGGAAGCACAAAGGGCTTTGGGAGTTCCGAGTTCAGGATTCTCTTCAGGTTAAGGTGTGGGTTCAGTTAGCGGTCAGGAAAGCCAATGCAGTGTTAGCATTCACTTCCAGAGAGCTGGATGTGGTCAGACCCCATTTGGAAAAAAAGGTGAGCAGTTTGAGGCCCGGTATCTATTCTCGGAGGGTTTTATACGGATGATCCCCGGGATGAAGGGCTTGCTGTATGAGGAGCATTCACCCAGATATAACAAGCAGAGTTGCTAAAGGGGGAACTGGTCGATGTGGTATATTTGGATTTCCAGATCAGGCAACTCAGGAAAAGTTATTGCCTGAAAGAGAAGCTGATGTGTCAGTACGGTTTGGGGATGAGTTGCCTCACAAGCCAGACAGTTAGGATGAATGGGTCTTTTCCAGAGCTATCTAACGGAACGGATCACAGGATCAGCTTACTCAGTTAGTGTGTGTGTGTGTGTGAGCGATTAGGAAGGTGAGGCAGATTGTCATTGGTGCAATTCTGCTGGCAAGACAGAAACAGGAGGGAGGGAGTGTCAGGGGGATGGTATAGGAATCTGCACAGAGAGAGAAGCTCAAACCAAGACCTGCGGTCACTGGAGATCTGAGTCAAACACACATTTCTGCAGGATTGCAGCAGGACCTGCAGCATGCATGGGGAGAGAGAGAGAGAGAGAGAGACACACACACACACACACTGGAGAGAGAGAGAGACACACACACTGGAGAGAGAGAGAGACACACACACACACACTGGAGAGAGAGAGAGACACACACACTGGAGAGAGAGAGACACACACACACACACACTGGAGAGAGAGAGAGACACACACACTGGAGAGAGAGAGAGACACACACACTGGAGAGAGAGAGAGAGAGACACACACACACTGGAGAGAGAGAGAGACACACACACTGGAGAGAGAGAGAGAGACACACACACACACTGTAGAGAGAGAGAGAGAAAGAGAGACAGAGACACACACTGGACAGAGAGGGAGACACACACACACTGTAGAGAGAGAGAGACACACACACTCGAGAGAGAGAGAGAGAGACACACACTGGAGAGAGAGAGAGAGACACACACACACACACACTGTAGAGAGAGAGAGAGAAAGAGAGAGAGAGAGACACACACACTGGAGAGAGAGGGAGAGACAGAGAGACACACATACACTGGAGAGAGACAGAGAGAGACACACAGGAGAGAGAAAGACACACACGATGGAGCGAGAGAGAGAGAGACACTGGAGAGAGAGAGAGAGACAGAGACACACAATGGAGAGAGAGAGAGAGAGACACAGAGAGAGAGGTGGTTTCTGCTCAACTCTGTTTTGAAACTGCACCGCTGCCCACCACCTCCTCCCAAACTGAGACCTCACATTGGAGATTCTCTCACATGGGGAAAACACCCTCCCTCCATCTACTCCATCTTCCGTTCCTCAGTTGGATCCCCACTCCCCCATTCCTCTGAACTCAAGCGAGCGTGGGCCTAAACTGCTCAATCCGGACCGATCCAGTGGTCAGGATTTGGACAAGCTCCAACTCCTCATTGGTGGAGCTGGTGTGAACTTGCTTCCCTGGGCTGGATGTTCAGTTGCCTCCTTGTCCCCAGTCCCTCACCACCTCCCTGAGGTGTGATTACTGGTACACAGCTCACACACACACACACACACACACACACACACGGGGGGAAGGAGGGTGGAGCTGCAGGAGATTTGGGATCACAGGCCGAAGGTGGACATGCCATTGGTTTATTTAATATCCATCACCCCCACCCCCTCACAACCCCCAAAACTCTGGGATCTGGGACCCCTCATTCTCAACACTCACTGAGCAATGAGAAAGGAACGTTCCCTCACTGGCAGGGGCTTGCCCTGCTGCATTTGTATAGCGCCTTGGTGAGACTGCGCCTGGAGCACAGTGTCCCTTTCTGGGGTCCTCAGCCCCTTACCAGTGAGGAGGTGCAGAGTGCTGCACTGGGCTGGTGGGATTCTCCTCAGAGGAGACATTGAGGAGGTAGGACCTGTACTGCCTCAGTGTCCAGGTGATCCCAGTGGACCATTCCAACAGGGTCGGTACAGGTGATCCCATTGGACCATTCCAACAGGGTCGGTACAAGTGATCCCATTGGACCATTCCAACAGGGTCGGTACAGGTGATCCCATTGGACCATTCCAACAGGATAGGTACAGGTAATCACATTGGTGTGTGCGTGTGCACACATGTCTGTGTGTCGGTCTGTCTATGTTTGCGCGCGATGTCTGTGTGGGTATGTGTCTGTCTATGTGTGTCTGTGCGTGTGTCCGTGCGCATGTCTGTCTGTGTGCGCGTGTCTGTCTGGGTGTGTGCCTTTTGTGTGCATGCAATGTCTGTGTATGTCAGTCTGTCTGGGTGTGTGCCTGTGTGTGCATGCAATGTCTGTGTGTGTCAGTCTGTCTGGGTGTGTGCCTGTGTGTGCATGCAATGTCTGTGTGTGTCAGTCTGTCTGTCTATGTGTGGCTGGGTGTGTCAGTCTGTCTATCTGTGTGTGTCTGTGTCTGTCTGTGGCTGTGTGTGTGTGTCTGTCTATGTGTGGCTGTATCTGTCAGTCAGTCTATCTATGTGTGGCTGTGTGTGTCTGTCTATGTGTGGCTGTGTGTGTCTGTCTATGTGTGTCAGTCAGTCTGTCTATGTGTGGCTGTGTGTGTCAGTCTGTCTGTGTGTGTCAGTCTGTCTGTCTGTGTGTGGCTGTGTGTGGGTCTGTCTCTCTTTGTGTGGCCGTGTGTGTCAGTCATTCTGTCTATGTGTGGCTGTGTGTGTGTGTCTGTCTATGTGTGTCAGTCAGTCTGTCTGTGTGTGGCTGTGTGTGTCAGTCTGTCTGTCTGTGTGTGGCTGTGTGTGGGTCTGTCTCTCTTTGTGTGGCCGTGTGTGTCAGTCATTCTGTCTATGTGTGGCTGTGTGTGTGTGTCTGTCTATGTGTGTCGGTCAGTCTGTCTGTGTGTGGCTGTGTGTGTCAGTCTGTCTGTCTGTGTGTGGCTGTGTGTGTGTGTCTGTCTATGTGTGTCGGTCAGTCTGTCTGTGTGTGGCTGTGTGTGTCAGTCTGTCTGTCTGTGTGTGGCTGTGTGGGGGTCTGTCTCTCTTTGTGTGGCCGTGTGTGTCAGTCATTCTGTCTATGTGTGGCTGTGTGTGTGTGTCTGTCTGTGTGTGTCAGTCAGTCTGTCTATGTGTGGCTATGTGTGTCAGTCTGTCTGTGTGTGGCTGTGTGTGTCTGTCTGTCTGTCTGTGGCTGTGTGTGTCTGTCTGTCTATGTGTGGCTGTGTGTGTCAGTCTGTCTGTCTGTGTGTGGCTGCGTGTGTCAGTCTGTCTGTTTGTGTGTGGCTGTGTGTCTTTGTGTGCGCGCGTCTGTGTGTGTGTGTGTGTGTGTGTGTGTGTGTGCCTGTGCGCG
The DNA here is from genome assembly GCF_020745735.1 of Hemiscyllium ocellatum. Lineage (NCBI taxonomy): Eukaryota > Metazoa > Chordata > Chondrichthyes > Orectolobiformes > Hemiscylliidae > Hemiscyllium > Hemiscyllium ocellatum. The sequence continues at coordinate 7,566,447 of NC_083448.1, read as the reverse complement.
CGTGCAATGTCTGGGTGTGGGTGTGTGCGTATGTATGGGTATGTGTCTCTGTATGTGTGAAACACTCTCTCTCTCTCTCTGTCTCTCTCTCGCTGGTCTCTGAATGTGACAATGACCCCGGTGTGTCAGAATGGAAGATGCTGTCAGTTGTTGGGTCAAGTGCCTCTAGGGTGGTGGACCTTTCCCAGAGCCAGTGCCTCTGTCAGGCCGAAAGCCTGACTTTAGCCGTACTGTTGATACTGGCTGCATTTTGCCCCTACGTGTGGGGGGCGGGGTGGTGCTGTGAGCTGGAGTGGGATACACATTGACAGGGAAGGTGATGAGAAGGGGGTGCTGAGTCTGGTCGAGTCCTGCACGCTGTTTCCCATCCCTCAGGGATACCCGCCACATTGGGGCTTTTCCGTGGGACGGGGAATCTGGGGGCAGAGATGGTGCTCCTAATGCTGCGAGCCCTGCTATCCCTAACCCCTTCCTCACAGCAGGCTCCGGACCCTCCTCTGAGTTATGAGGGCTGGGGCAGTGGTTTGCTTGCTGTTCCAGTTTTAGGTTCATTTGTGGGTCGTGGGTGTCACTGGCTGGGCCCAGCATTTATTGCCCTGTTCCCCCCCCAACTGCCCCCTTGTGAAGGTGGGGGGGGGGGGGGGTGAGCTGCCTTCCTGAACCGCTGCGGTCCCGTGTGGTGTAGGGACCTCCCACACACAACACACCCTGAGGGAGGGAGTCCCAGGATTCTGACCCAACGGCCGATATATTTCCGAGTTGTGGAGGGTGAGGGGCCCGGAGGGGAACTTGCAGGGGTGGGGGGTGGTGTTCCCATGTACCCGCTGCCCCTTGTCCTTCCTGATGGAAGTGGCCGTGGGGTTTGGAAGGTGCTGCCTGAGGAGCCTGGGGGAGTTGCTGTAGATGGTACCCACTGCTGCTACTGAGCGTCGGGCGGGGTGTGGAGGGAGTGGGGGGTTTGTGGGTGTGGGGACAATCGAGCGGGGGGGCTGCTTTGTCCCTGGATGGTGTCGAGCTTCTCGAGTGTTGTTGGAGCTGTCCCCCATCCAGGGCAAGTGGGGAGTATTCCCTCACACACCCTCCTGACTTGGGCCTGGTCGATGGTGGGGACAGGCTTTGGGGGGGGATGCAGGAGGCGGGGGTGACTCACTGCAGGATTCAGGTCAGAGTTTGAGGGGAAGGTTTGGTCCTCAGAGACAAAACGCCAGCTCGGGACCCCCCGTGGACTCTCAGTTACGCCTTCAGGAGGAACAACATCTCATCTTCAGGCAAGATACTTGCCTACCTTAGTAAGTTTGCAGATGACACCAAAATTGGAGGTGTAGTGGACAGCGAAGAGGGTTACCTCAGATTACAACAGGATCTGGACCAGATGGGCCAATGGGCTGAGGAGTGGCAGATGGAGTTTAATTCAGATAAATGCGAGGCGCTGCATTTTGGGAAAGCAAATCTTCCCAGGATTGATACGCTTAATGGTAAGGTCCTAGGGAGTGTTGCTGAACAAAGAGACCTTGGAGTGCAGGTTCATAGCTCCTTGAAAGTCGAGTCGCAGGTAGATAGGATAGTGAAGGAGGTGTTTGGTATGCTTTCCTTCATTGGTCAGAGTATTGAGTACAGGAGTTGGGAGGTCACGATGTGGCTGTAAGGGACATTGGGTAGGCCACTTGGAATATTGTGTGCAATTCTGGTCTCCTTCCTATCGGAAAGATGTTGTGAAACTTGAAAGGGTTCAGAAAAGATTTACAAGGATGTTGCCAGGGTTGGAGGGCTTGAGCTACAGGGAGAGGCTGAACAGGCTGGGGCTGTTTTCCCTGGAGCATCGGAGGCTGAGGGGTAACCTTACAGAGGTTTACAAAATTATGAGGGGCATGGATAAGATAAATAGGCAAAGTCTTTTCCCTGGGTTGGGGGAGTCCAGAACTAGAGGGGCATAGGTTTAGGGTGAGAGGGGAAAGATATAAAAGAGACCTAAGGGGCAACTTTTTCATGCAGAGGGTGGTACGTGTGTGGAATGAGCTGCCAGAGGAAGTGGTGGAGGCTGGTACAACTGCAACATTAAAGAGGCATCTGGATGGGTATATGAATAGGAAGGGTTTGGAGGGATATGGGCCGGGTGCTGGCAGGTGGGACTAGATTGGGTTGGGATATCTGGGTCAGCGTGGACGGTTGGACCGAAGGGTCTGTTTCCGTGCTGTACATCTCTATGACTCTTTTGGGCTGAGTACTGAGTTCAGCACCTTCAGATTGTGAATTTACACCTCCCCCCCTATTGCTTGCAGCATCACTCGTTCCATTCTCTGTCAGGTCCTCTGTCTCTCTCACTTCCTCTCTCCCCTCCAACCATCCCTCCCAATCGGGACAGTCCCCGCGAGACTTCACATCAGCTCTGGTAAAGAGTCATCTGCACTCGAAATGTTAGCGCTATCTCTCTGGATGCTGCCTGAACTCACTGTGATCTCCAGCATTGGGCTGTTTTCAATACAAGTGAGGTGTCAAGAAGGGAAAATTCCCTGTGGAAATGATCTCTCTGGGGTATGGAGTCTCCATGCATATCTCTGTGGTGTATCTGGTGCTGAGACTGAGGTGGACGGTAGAGAGAATTCCCTGTGGCAGTGATCTCCAGCTCTCTAACCTCGCTGGCTTCCACTGAGATGGGCCTGGTCTCTGTGGTTCCTTCCTCCCCCCTGTCCCTACTCACTCGCCTCCCGTTCTAACCCGATCTTTGTGTTTGATCGTTCACAGAATGGGCTCAATGGCCTGCACCTGGCCTCGAAGGAAGGTCACGTCAAGGTGGTGTCGGAGCTCTTACACAACGGCATTGCCCTGGAGACTGTCACCAAGGTGAGGCTGAGGCTGAGGGGGGTGGTGCGGGGAGATACCAGGTACGTCAGTGACAGCAGTGAGGACAAGCCAGTGCCCTCTGACCTGGCCTTTCCCCACCGTACTGTCACTGTCACAGCACACTCTCCCTGTCCCTGTGACCACTCCATTTCCCTTCACTTCCATGACATCTCCTGTTACCATCATTCCCACCCTCTAGCCCCTATTCCACACCTTCCCAGTAAACCATTCCACCCGTCCCACTCCCTCCTCTCTGTCCGCCCTCTCTCTGCGGCTTCTGGAGGGTTTCATTGACCAGAAGCGAGTGTTTCACCCTCCACAACACTCAGGGCTGAGCGCTTCCAGAGTTCATTCACTGCTGACAGGCTGCAGTGCAGCAACATCAAGGCAGAGTGTGGGTGTCTGTGTCTGTGTGTGTGGGTGTCTGTGTCTGTGTGTGTGTGTGTGGGGGGGCTCTGTGTGTGTGTGTGAGGGGGGGGCTCTGTGTGTGTGTGTGAGGGGGGCTCTGTGTGGGGGGGGCTCTGTGTGTGGGGGGGGCTCTGTGTGTGTGTGTGGGGGGGGCTCTGTGTGTGTCTGTGGGGGGGGGGCTCTGTGTGTGTGTGTGGGGGGGGCTCTGTGTGTGTGTGTGTGGGGGGGGCTCTGTGTGTGTGTGTGTGTGGGGGGCTCTGTGTGTGTGTGTGGGGGGGCTCTGTGTGTGTGTGTGTGGGGGGCTCTGTGTGTGTGTGTCTGTGGGGGGGCTCTGTGTGTGTGTGTGTGGGGGGGCTCTGTGTGTGGGGGGGGCTCTGTGTGTGTGTGTGGGGGGCTCTGTGTGTGGGGGGCTCTGTGTGTGGGGGGGCTCTGTGTGTGAGGGGGTCTCTGTGTGTGGGGGGGGCTCTGTGTGTCTGTGTGTGGGGGCTCTGTGTGTCTGTGTGTGGGGGGGCTCTGTGTGTGTGGGGGGGACTTTGTCTGTGGGGGGGGCTCTGTGTGTGTGTGTGGGGGGGGCTCTGTGTGTGTGTGGGGGGGCTCTGTGTGTGGGGGGGCTCTGTGTGTGTGGGGGGGCTCTGTGTGTCTGTGTGTGTGGGGGGCTCTGTGTGTGTGGGGGGGGTCTGTGTGTGGGGGGGTCTGTGTGTGTGGGGGGCTCTGTGTGTGTGGGGGGGGTCTGTGTGTGGGGGGGGCTCTGTGTGTGTGTGTGGGGGTCTGTGTGTGTGTGGGGGGGGTCTGTGTGTGTGGGGGGGCTCTGTGTGTGTGGGGGGCTCTGTGTGGGGGGGGCTCTGTGTGTCTGTGTGTGGGGGGGGCTCTGTGTGTGTGTGTGGGGGGGCTCTGAGTGTGGGGGGGGCTCTGTGTGTGTGGGGGGGCTCTGTGTGTCTGTGTGTGTGGGGGGCTCTGTGTGTGTGGGGGGGGTCTGTGTGTGGGGGGGCTCTGTGTGTCTGTGTGTGTGGGGGGGCTCTGTGTGTCTGTGTGTGGGGGGGCGTCTGTGTGTGGGGGGGGTCTGTGTGTGTGGGGGGGTCTGTGTGTGGGGGGGGCTCTGTGTGTGTGTGTGGGGGGGGCTCTGTGTGGGGGGGCTCTGTGTGTGTGGGGGGGCTCTGTGTGTGTGGGGGGGCTCTGTGTGGGGGGGGCTCTGTGTGTCTGTGTGTGTGGGGGGCTCTGTGTGTGTGGGAGGGGCTCTGTGTGTGGGGGGCTCTGTGTGTGGGGGGGGCTCTGTGTGTGGGGGCGCTCTGTGTGTGTGGGGGGGCTCTGTGTGTGTGGGGGGGGGGTTTGTGTGTGGGGGGGCTCTGTGTGTCTGTGTGTGTGGGGGGCTCTGTGTGTGTGGGGGGGCTCTGTGTGTGGGGGGGGCTCTGTGTGTGTGTGTGTGGGGGGCTCTGTGTGTCTGTGTGTGTGGGGGGCTCTGTGTGTGTGGGGGGGGCTCTGTGTGTGTGTGTGTGGGGGGCTCTGTGTGTGTGTGTGTGGGGGGCTCTGTGTGTGTGTGGGGGGGGCTGTGTGTGTGTGTGGGGGCTCTGTGTGTGTGTGTGGGGGGGCTCTGTGTGTGTGTGGGGGGGGCTCTGTGTGGGGGGGGCTCTGTGTGTGTGTGTGTGGGGGGGCTCTGTGTGTGTGTGTGGGGGAGCTCTGTGTGTGTGTGTGGGGGGGCTCTGTGTGTGTGGGGGGGGGCTGTGTGTGTGTGTGGGGGGGGTTGTGTGTGTGTGGGGGGGTTGTGTGTGTGTGTGGGGGGGCTCTGTGTGTGTGTGTGTGGGGGGGCTCTGTGTGTGTGTGTGGGGGGGGGGGGCTGTGTGAGTGTGTGTGTGTGTGTGTGTGTCTGTGTGAGTGTGTGTGTGTGTGTGTGTCTGTGTGTCTGTGTGAGTGTGTCTGTGTGTGTGTGTGTGTGTGTATCTCCGAGCATCGCCTGTTGCTGTGAAGGACATTCCCCAGGGAGGTGTGACTGGTTGTCCTGTTCTCCCCCCTGTCGGGGAATAGAGTGTGGGGTGGAGAGGGAACTGCTTCTCGAGCCCAGGTCCTGAGCTCTGGGGTCAGCTGGGGTTTGGCAGCTGTGCTGTCGGTCACACTGCTGCTGTTGAGCAGGCTTGGGAAGCCTCACTGTTGGTGGGTATCCCTTGTCCCCAGCATCCCGGCCTGGCTGTTTCTGGGAATAACACTGTGTGTGTGTGTGTGTGTGTACATTTGTACCTTGCAGAAGGGGAACACAGCACTGCACATCGCAGCACTGGCTGGGCAGGATCAGGTCGTCAAAGAGCTCGTTCACTATGGAGCAAACATCAACGCTCAGTCTCAGGTAAGGAGCGGGGCCAGACTCCAGGCTTCATGGGGACATGGGCCTGCACTCCTTCCGTTCTCATCTCCCTCTCTGCCTGTCTCCCTCCCTCTCTGCCTGTCTCCCTCCCTCTCTGCCTGTCTCCCTCCCTCTCTGCCCATCTCCCTCCCTCTCTGCCTGTCTCCCTCCCTCTCTGCCTGTCTCCCTCCCTCTCTGCCCATCTCCCTCCCTCTCTGCCCGTCTCCCTCCCTCTCTCCCCCCCTTCCTCTCTCCCTCCCTTCCCCCTCTCTCCCCCTCTCTCCCCCACTCTCCCCCCTCGCTCTGTTCCCCCTCGCTCTCCCCTCCTGTGCCTTTCCCCCTTGTTTGCACTCTGACTGGGGATGAGACCCTGAGCTCAGGGTTTGCCCAGGTATCTGCCCAGCTGTCCCAGCTTCAGCAAACCCCGGGCGGTTCCACACCAAGGGGAACTGGGGAGAACCTGTCCTGTCTCCCTGGGATCTGCTGGATCAGATCCCTTTGATCCGAAAGGATACCGTGCAAGTGCTGTGAAGATTGACCGGATGGGAACGTCCCGTCACGCCCTCCGAGTTGGGGTTCCCTGACGGACTGGAGTATGCGCAGGGAGAGGCCGTTCAGCCCCAGGTCCTTTCCCATGAATCCCATGGGAACGCTGACATGGCACATCCTCCCCGTTCTCTCCCTGTGGGAAAGAATGCCTGGGTTCCCCCCTGCTCCACATCTCATCCATTCGACATTTCAACTCCCCCCTCCCACTCTGCCGAGGACATGGAGGTCCTGGGCCTCCTTCACTGCCGCTCCCTCACCACCAGACGCCTGGAGGAAGAACGCCTCATCTTCCGCCTCGGAACACTTCAACCCCAGGGCATCAATGTGGACTTCAACAGTTTCCTCATTTCCCCTTTCCCCACCTCATCCGAGTTCCAAACTTCCAGCTCAGCACTGTCCCCATGACCTGTCCTACCTGCTTATCTTCCTTCCCACCTATCCACTCCACCCTCCTCCCTGACCTATCACCTTTAGCCCCACCTCCAACCACCTATCGCACTCTCAGCTAGTTCCACCCCCAGCCCCACACCCCCTCCCATTTATCTCTCCACCCTCAAGGCTCCCAGCCTCATTCCTGAAGAAGGGCTCCTGCCCGAAACGTCGATTCTCCTGCTCCTTGGACGCTGCCTGACCTGCTGCGTTTTTCCAGCACCACCCCTGATCAGTAGTTCTCACTCTCTCCACATAGTCCATTGGGTCATCCCAGGGCCTGGGGCTCACCTACCTGTTGCTGGCTGTCCTTGTACATTGATCCCTCAGAGTCCCTCTATCTGTCGGTCTGAGTGGGGACACCCAGCCAGGACAGGTTCTATCCGGGTGCAACTCCCTCTGCCTCGGACAGGAAGGAACGACAGAGCTGTCTTCACAGTCCAGACCATCTCACAAACCAACCACACACCCATTGGCTCCACCGGGCACTCCCCACTGCCTCGGGAAAGCAGCCGAGCCGATCAGGGCTCCCTCCCTTCCAAGGTGAGAATCTCTCCCGTTGGTCAGAGCAGACACACACCAACAGAGTCAGGACCAGCTCCTTCCCTGCGGTTATCTCTCGCCCTGAGAGACGTCGACTCTCCTGCTCCTCGGATGCTGTCTGACCTGCTGTGATCTTCCAGCGCCACACTCTGACCGAGACTCTGACCTCCAGCATCGGCAGCCCTCACTGCCTCCAGACCGACAGACGCTGTCACAGATTCGAGCAGAGGTCTGCCCACCCTTCCCCCAGCTTCTCCCAGATCGCAGTCACACTGTGTTGAGTTCTCTTACCCTGATGGACTGAGGTCAGGGGTGGTTGCCTGGATGGTGCAAGGTCAGTGCTTGTCCCTGGATCTTGGTCTGCGTGTCAGGAGCAAATCTGATCACACCGAGTGACTGTGTTAAGGGTTTGCCCCTGTACCCAGCTGTGCCCAGTGCATGGTCCTCAGAATGAACCTTCCTCTCTGATAGCTGCAGGGCCATAGGCAAAATGAGCCGTTCACTCCCATCCAGAGTTGACGTAAGCCCATATCCGTGCGCTGGTCCACGCTGAATGTGAAAGGTTTTCCCCCTCGGAGATGCTGTGGGAACCTTCATTGTAATGGATCGCGGATGGTGAGATAGCCTCTCAGCCGATCAGGATGCAGGAATTCCTGACTGTTGGTATCTTGACTCTGTGCCCACAGAAAGGATTCACCCCACTCTATATGGCTGCACAGGAAAATCACCTCGACGTGGTCAAGTTCCTGCTGGAAAATGGCGCCAACCAAAACGTGGCCACTGAGGTGAGTCAGTTGGACGGTGCTGCCCGGCCTTGCAGAGGGCAAAGCCCAACTGTTCAGAACTGCTGCAGTCTCAGCTTCACTGGCATGGCTGTGTGTCTGTCAGTGTCTCTGACCAGTTACACACTGCGTCGGAGTGTATACCAGGGATGTGTGTGTGTGTGTGTGAGAGGGAGTGTGTGTGTGTGTGTGTGTGTATGGGAGTGGGAGAGAGGATGTGTGTGTGTGGGAGGGTGTGTGAGAGAGCAGATGTGTGTGTGTGTGTGGGATAGTGTGTGAGAGAGCAGATGTGTGTGTGTGTGGGACAGTGTGTGAGAGAGCAGATGTGTGTGTGTGTGTGGGAGAGTGTGTGAGAGAGCAGATGTGTGTGTGTGTGGGAGAGTGTGTGAGAGAGCAGATGTGTGTGTGTGTGGGACAGTGTGTGAGAGAGCAGATGTGTGTGTGTGTGTGGGAGAGTGTGTGAGAGAGCAGATGTGTGTGTGTGTGGGAGAGTGTGTGAGAGAGCAGATGTGTGTGTGTGTGGGACAGTGTGTGAGAGAGCAGGTGTGTGTGTGTGTGTGGGAGAGTGTGTGAGAGAGCAGATGTGTGTGTGTGTGTGGGAGAGTGTGTGAGAGAGCAGATGTGTGTGTGTGTGTGGGAGAGTGTGTGAGAGAGCAGATGTGTGTGTGTGGGAGGGTGTGTGAGAGAGCAGATGTGTGTGTGTGTGTGGGAGAGTGTGTGAGAGAGCAGATGTGTGTGTGTGTGGGACAGTGTGTGAGAGAGCAGGTGTGTGTGTGTGGGAGAGTGTGTGAGAGAGCAGATGTGTGTGTGTGTGTGGGAGAGTGTGTGAGAGAGCAGATGTGTGTGTGTGTGTGGGAGGGTGTGTGAGAGAGCAGATGTGTGTGTGTGTGTGTGGGAGAGTGTGTGAGAGAGCAGATGTGTGTGTGTGGGACAGTGTGTGAGAGAGCAGATGTGTGTGTGTATGTGGGAGGGTGTGTGAGAGAGCAGATGTGTGTGTGTGTGGGAGGGTGTGTGAGAGAGCAGGTGTGTGTGTGTGTGTGGGAGAGTGTGTGAGAGAGCAGATGTGTGTGTGTGTGGGAGAGTGTGTGAGAGAGCAGATGTGTGTGTGTGTGGGACAGTGTGTGAGAGAGCAGGTGTGTGTGTGTGTGTGGGAGAGTGTGTGAGAGAGCAGATGTGTGTGTGTGTGTGGGAGGGTGTGTGAGAGAGCAGATGTGTGTGTGGGGGACAGTGTGTGAGAGAGCAGATGTGTGTGTGTATGTGGGAGTGTGTGTGTGGGACAGTGTGTGAGAGAGCAGATGTGTGTGTGTATGTGGGAGTGTGTGTGTGGGACAGTGTGTGAGAGAGCAGATGTGTGTGTGTATGTGGGAGTGTGTGTGTGGGAGGGTGTGTGAGAGAGCAGATGTGTGTGTGTGTGGGAGGGTGTGTGAGAGAGCAGATGTGTGTGTGTGTGTGGGAGGGTGTGTGAGAGAGCAGATGTGTGTGTGTGTGGGAGGGTGTGTGAGAGAGCAGATGTGTGTGTGTGTGTGTGTGGGAGAGTGTGTGAGAGAGCAGATGTGTGTGTGTGTGTGGGAGAGTGTGTGAGAGAGCAGATGTGTGTGTGTGTGGGACAGTGTGTGAGAGAGCAGGTGTGTGTGTGTGTGGGAGAGTGTGTGAGAGAGCAGATGTGTGTGTGTGTGGGAGGGTGTGTGAGAGAGCAGATGTGTGTGTGTGTGTGTGTGGGAGGGTGTGTGAGAGAGCAGATGTGTGTGTGTGTGTGTGTGGGAGGGTGTGTGAGAGAGCAGATGTGTGTGTGTGTGTGGGAGAGTGTGTGAGAGAGCAGATGTGTGTGTGTGTGTGTGTGGGAGGGTGTGTGAGAGAGCAGATGTGTGTGTGTGTGGGACAGTGTGTGAGAGAGCAGGTGTGTGTGTGTGTGTGGGAGAGTGTGTGAGAGAGCAGATGTGTGTGTGTGTGTGG